>NW_026892681.1:600000-846512 GCF_033815535.1 Pezoporus flaviventris | reverse complement strand
TTATTTTGAATCCTTTTGTGATTTCCTTTTCTAACCCATTTTTGTCAATTTCTAACCCTTTTAAAGATATTTTCCCCTTTTCTAAGCCACTTTTGTCAAGTTCCAACCTTTTAAAAGCCATTTTTTTTCCCTTTTCTAACCCATTTTTGCCCATTTCTAAGTTGCTTCAGGGCTTTTTTTATTTTTCCTTTTTCTTGCCCATTTTTTCAATTTCTAACCCTTTTGAAGCCATTTTTTCCTTTTCTAACCCATTTTTGTCAATTTCTAACCCTTTTAAAGCCATTTTTCCATTTCCTAACCCATTTTTCTCAAATCCCAACCCTTTTTAAGCCATTGTTTTCCTTTCCTAACCTTTTTTTTTTTCAATTTCCAACCCTTTTTAAGCCATTTTTTTCCTTTTCTAACCCATTTTTTCAATTTCTAGCAATTTTTAGCAGGTGTTTTTTCCTTTTCTACCCCATTTTTGCCCATTTCTAAGTTGTTTTAAGGCTTTTTGTTTTGTTTTCTAACACTTTTTAAGCCATTTTTTCTTTTTCTAACCCATTTTTTCAATTTCTAATCCTTTTAAAGATATTTCCTTTTTTCTAACATATTTTTGTCAAATTCCAACCTTTTAAAACCTTTTTTTTCTTTTCTAACGATTTTTTATCAATTTCTAATTCTTTTAAAGGCATTTTTCTCAAATGCCAACCTTTTTTAAGCTATTTTTTCCTTTTCCGAACCATTTTTTAATTTCTAACCCTTTTGAAGCCATTTTTTCTTTGTCTAACCCTTTTAAAGCCATTTTTCCTATTTCTGAAGCATGTTTCTCAAATTCCAATTCTTTTAAAGCCATTTTTTCCTTTCTAACCCATTTTTGTCAATTTCTAACCCTTTTAAAGCCATTTTTCCCTTTCCTAACCCATTTTTCTCAAATCCCAACCCTTTTTAAGCCATTTTTTTCTTTTTCTAACCTTTTTTCTTTCCAGTTTCAAACACTTGTTAAGCCATTTTTTTCTTTTCTAACCCATTTTTTAAATTTCTAGCAATTTTTAGCAGGTGTTTTTTCCTTTTCTACCCCATTTTTGCTTTTTTCTAAGTCATTTTAAGTGTTTTTTTCCCCGTTTCTAACTCCTGTTAAGTAGTTCTTTTTTGCCTTTTCTAAACTATATTTGCTGATTTCTAACCCATTTTAAGCCTTCTTTTGCCCTTTTTCAACCAAGTAGCCCATTTCTATCCCATTTTTACCCTTTTCTAAGTATTTTGAATCCTTTTGTGATTTCCTTTTCTAACCCATTTTTGTCAATTTCTAACCCTTTTAAAGATATTTTCCCCTTTTCTAATCCACTTTTGTCAAGTTCCAACATTTTACAGCCATTTTCTTTCCCATTTCTATCCCATTTTTGCCCTTTTCTATGTATTTTGAATCCTTTTGTGATTTCCTTTTCTAACCCATTTTTGTCAATTTCTAACCCTTTTAAAGCCACTTTTCCGTTTCCTAACCCATTTTTCTCAAATCCCCACCCTTTTTAAGACTTTTTTTCCTTTCCTAACCTTTTTTTTTTCAATTTCCAACCCTTTTTAAGCCATTTTTTTCCTTTTCTTCCCCATTTTTTCAATTTCTAGCAATTTTTAGCAGGTGTTTTTTCCTTTTCTACCCCATTTTTGCCCATTTCTAAGTTGTTTTAAGGCTTTTTGTTTTGTTTTCTAACACTTTTGAAGCCATTTTTTCTTTTTCTAACCCATTTTTTCAATTTCTAATCCTTTTACAGATATTTCCTTTTTTCTAACATATTTTTGTCAAATTCCAACCTTTTAAAACCTTTTTTTTCCTTTTCTAACGATTTTTATCAATTTCTAATTCTTTTAAAGGCATTTTTCTCAAATGCCAGCCTTTTTTAAGCTATTTTTCCTTTTCTGAACCATTTTTTAATTTCTAACCCTTTTGAAGCCATTTTTTCTTTTTCTAACCCTTTTAAAGCCATTTTTCCAATTTCTGAAGCATGTTTCTCAAATTCCAATTCTTTTAAAGCCATTTTTTTCCTTTCTAACCCTTTTTTGTCAGTTTCCAACCCTTTTAAAGCCATTTTTCCCTTTCCTAACCCATTTTTCTCAAATCCCAACCCTTTTTAAGCCATTTTTTTCTTTTTCTAACCTTCTTTTTTTCCAGTTTCAAACGCTTGTTAAGCCATTTTTTTCTTTTCTAACCCATTTTTTCAATTTCTAGCAATTTTTAGCAGGTGTTTTTTCCTTTTCTACCCCATTTTTGCTTTTTTCTAAGTCATTTTAAGTGTTTTTTTTCCCGTTTCTAACTCCTGTTAAGTCGTTCTTTTTTTGCCTTTTCTAAACTATATTTGCTGATTTCTAACCCATTTTAAGCCTTCTTTTGCCCTTTTTCAACCAAGTAGCCCATTTCTATCCCATTTTTGCCCTTTTCTAAGTATTTTGAATCCTTTTGTGATTTCCTTTTCTAGCCCATTTTTGTCAATTTCTAACCCTTTTAAAGATATTTTCCCCTTTTCTAAGCCACTTTTGTCAAGTTCCAACCTTTTAAAGCCATTTTTTTTCCCTTTTCTAACCCATTTTTGCCCATTTCCAAGTTGCTTCAGGGCTTTTTTTATTTTTCCTTTTTCTTGCCATTTTTTCATTTCTAACCCTTTTGAAGCCATTTTTTTCCTTTTCTAACCCATTTTTGTCAATTTCTAACCCTTTTAAAGCCATTTTTCCATTTCCTAACCCATTTTTCTCAAATCCCAACCCTTTTTAAGCCATTTTTTTCTTTTTCTAACCTTCTTTTTTTTCCAGTTTCAAACACTTGTTAAGCCTTTTTTTTCTTTTCTAACCCATTTTTTCAATTTCTAGCAATTTTTAGCAGGTGTTTTTTCCTTTTCTACCCCATTTTTGCTTTTTTCTAAGTCATTTTAAGTGTTTTTTTTCCCGTTTCTAACTCCTGTTAAGTCGTTCTTTTTTGCCTTTTCTAAACTATATTTGCTGATTTCTAACCCATTTTAAGCCTTCTTTTGCCCTTTTTCAACCAAGTAGCCCATTTCTATCCCATTTTTGCCCTTTTCTATCCCATTTTTGCCCTTTTCTAAGTATTTTGAATCCTTTTGTGATTTCCTTTTCTAGCCCATTTTTGTCAATTTCTAACCCTTTTAAAGATATTTTCCCCTTTTCTAATCCACTTTTGTCAAGTTCCAACATTTTACAGCCATTTTCTTTCCCATTTCTATCCCATTTTTGCCCTTTTCTAAGTATTTTGAATCCTTTTGTGATTTCCTTTTCTAACCCATTTTTGTCAATTTCTAACCCTTTTAAAGATATTTTCCCCTTTTCTAAGCCACTTTTGTCAAGTTCCAACCTTTTAAAGCCATTTTTTTTCCCTTTTCTAATTGATTTTTGCCCATTTCTAAGTTGCTTCAGGGCTTTTTTTATTTTTCCTTTTTCTTGCCCATTTTTTCAATTTCTAACCCTTTTGAAGCCATTTTTTCCTTTTCTAACCCATTTTTGTCAATTTCTAACCCTTTTAAAGCCATTTTTCCATTTCCTAACCCATTTTTCTCAAATCCCAACCCTTTTTAAGCCATTGTTTTCCTTTCCTAACTTTTTTTTTTTTCAATTTCCAACCCTTTTTAAGCCATTTTTTTCCTTTTCTTCCCCATTTTTTCAATTTCTAGCAATTTTTAGCTGGTGTTTTTTCCTTTTCTACCCCATTTTTGCCCATTTCTAAGTTGTTTTAAGGCTTTTTGTTTTGTTTTCTAACACTTTTTAAGCCATTTTTTCTTTTTCTAACCCATTTTTTCAATTTCTAATCCTTTTAAAGATATTTCCTTTTTTCTAACATATTTTTGTCAAATTCCAACCTTTTAAAACCTTTTTTTCCTTTTCTAACGATTTTTTATCAATTTCTAATTCTTTTAAAGGCATTTTTCTCAAATGCCAACCTTTTTTAAGCTATTTTTTCCTTTTCTGAACCATTTTTTAATTTCTAACCCTTTTGAAGCCATTTTTTCTTTTTCTAACCATTTTAAAGCCATTTTTCCAATTTCTGAAGCATGTTTCTCAAATTCCAATTCTTTTAAAGCCATTTTTTCCTTTCTAACCCTTTTTTGTCAGTTTCCAACCCTTTTAAAGCCATTTTTCCCTTTCCTAACCCATTTTTCTCAAATCCCAACCCTTTTTAAGCCATTTTTTTCTTTTTCTAACCTTTTTTCTTTCCCGTTTCAAACACTTGTTAAGCCATTTTTTTCTTTTCTAACCCATTTTTTCAATTTCTAGCAATTTTTAGCAGGTGTTTTCTCCTTTTCTACCCCATTTTTGCTTTTTTCTAAGTCATTTTAAGTGTTTTTTTTCCCGTTTCTAGCTCCTGTTAAGTCGTTCTTTTTTGCCTTTTCTAAACTTTATTTGCTGATTTCTAACCCATTTTAAGCCTTCTTTTGCCCTTTTTCAACCAAGTAGCCCATTTCTATCCCATTTTTGCCCTTTTCTAAGTATTTTGAATCCTTTTGTGATTTCCTTTTCTAACCCATTTTTGTCAATTTCTAACCCCTTTTAAAGATATTTTCCCCTTTTCTAAGCCACTTTTGTCAAGTTCCAACATTTTACAGCCATTTCCTTTCCCATTTCTATCCCATTTTTGCCCTTTTCTAAGTATTTTGAATCCTTTTGTGATTTCCTTTTCTAACCCATTTTTGTCAATTTCTAACCCTTTTAAAGATATTTTTCCTTTTCTAACCAATTTTTGCCCATTTCTAAGTTGTTTCAGGGATTTTTTTATTTTTCCTTTTTCTAGCCCATTTTTTCGAAAAATTCCATCCTTTTTAAGGCAATTTTTTTTTTCTAATCCATTTTTTCAATCTCTAACTTTTTTGAAGCCATTTTTTCCTTTTCTAACCCATTTTTCTCAATTTCTAATTCTTTTAAAGCCATTTTTCCATTTCCTAACCCATTTTTCTCAAATCCCAACCTTTTTTAAGCCATTTTTTTCCTTTCCTAACGTATTTTTTTTTCAATTTCCAACCTTTTTTCAGCCATTTTTTTCCTTTTCTTCCCCATTTTTCAATTTCTAGCAATTTTTAGCAGGTGATTTTTCTTTTTCTAACCCATTTTTGCCCATTTCTAAGTCGTTTTAAGTCTTTTTGTTTTGTTTTCAAACACATTTTTCTCAATTTCTAACACTTTTTAAGCCATTTTTTCTTTTTCTCCCCCATTTTTTTCAATTTCTAATCCTTTTACAGATATTTCCTTTTTACTAACCAATTTTTGTCAAATTCCAACCTTTTAAAGACATTTTTTTCCATTTCTAACCTAGTCATTCAATTTCTAGCAATTTTTAGCCAGTGTTTTTTTTTTTCTCTACCCCATTTTTGCCTATTTCTAAGTTGTTTGAAGGCTTTTTTTTTTCCTATTGTAACACATTTTTCTCAAATTCTAACGCCTTTTAAACCATTTTTTCTTTTTCTAAACCATTTATTATCAACTTCTAACCCTTTTTAAGGCATTTTTTTCCTTATCGAAGCTTTTTTTTTCAATTTATATCTTTTTTATAACGCAGTTTTTAATTTTCTAACTGATTTTTGGCCATTTCTAAGTCGTTTGAAGCCTTTTTTTATTTTCTAACCCATTGTTGTGCATTTATCAACGCTTTTAAGCCCTGTTTGGCTATTTCTAAACAATTTTTACCATTTCTATCCCCTTTTTGCCCATTTGAGACACATTTAAAGCCATTTTAATATCCATTTTTCTCAATCTCTAACCCTTTTTAAGCCATTTTTTTCCTTTTCAAAATAATTTTTGTCAATTTCTAAACATTTTAAATCCTTTTTTCCCTTTTTAAGCCATTTTTCTCAAATCCCAACCCTTTTTAAGCCATTGTTTTCCTTTCCTAACCTTTTTTTTTTCAATTTCCAACCCTTTTTAAGCCATTTTTTTCCTTTTCTTCCCCATTTTTTCAATTTCTAGCAATTTTTAGCAGGTGTTTTTTTCCTTTTCTACCCCATTTTTGCCCATTTCTAAGTTGTTTTAAGGCTTTTTGTTTTGTTTTCTAACACTTTTTAAGCCATTTTTTCTTTTTCTAACCCATTTTTTCAATTTCTAATCCTTTTACAGATATTTCCTTTTTTCTAACATATTTTTGTCAAATTCCAACCTTTTAAAACCTTTTTTTTCCTTTTCTAACGATTTTTTATCAATTTCTAATTCTTTTAAAGGCATTTTTCTCAAATGCCAACCTTTTTTAAGCTATTTTTTCCTTTTCTGAACCATTTTTTAATTTCTAACCCTTTTGAAGCCATTTTTTTTCTTTTTCTAACCCTTTTAAAGCCATTTTTCCTATTTCTGAAGCATTTTTCTCAAATTCCAATTCTTTTCAAGCCATTTTTTCCTTTCTAACCCTTTTTTGTCAGTTTCCAACCCTTTTAAAGCCATTTTTCCCTTTCATAACCCATTTTTCTCAAATCCCAACCCTTTTTAAGCCATTTTTTTCTTTTTCTAACCATTTTTTTTTTCCAGTTTCAAACACTTGTTAAGCCATTTTTTTCTTTTCTAACCCATTTTTTCAATTTCTAGCAATTTTTAGCAGGTGTTTTTTCCTTTTCTACCCCATTTTTGCTTTTTTCTAAGTCATTTTAAGTGTTTTTTTTCCCGTTTCTAACTCCTGTTAAGTCGTTCTTTTTTGCCTTTTCTAAACTATATTTGCTGATTTCTAACCCATTTTAAGCCTTCTTTTGCCCTTTTTCAACCAAGTAGCCCATTTCTATCCCATTTTTGCCCTTTTCTAAGTATTTTGAATCCTTTTGTGATTTCCTTTTCTAGCCCATTTTTGTCAATTTCTAACCCTTTTAAAGATATTTTCCCCTTTTCTAAGCCACTTTTGTCAAGTTCCAACCTTTTAAAGCCATTTTTTTTCCCTTTTCTAACCCATTTTTGCCCATTTCTAAGTTGCTTCAGGGCTTTTTTTATTTTTCCTTTTTCTTGCCATTTTTTCAATTTCTAACCCTTTTGAAGCCATTTTTTTCCTTTTCTAACCCATTTTTGTCAATTTCTAACCCTTTTAAAGCCATTTTTCCATTTCCTAACCCATTTTTCTCAAATCCCAACCCTTTTTAAGCCATTTTTTTCTTTTTCTAACCTTCTTTTTTTTCCAGTTTCAAACACTTGTTAAGCCTTTTTTTTCTTTTCTAACCCATTTTTTCAATTTCTAGCAATTTTTAGCAGGTGTTTTTTCCTTTTCTACCCCATTTTTGCTTTTTTCTAAGTCATTTTAAGTGTTTTTTTTCCCGTTTCTAACTCCTGTTAAGTCGTTCTTTTTTGCCTTTTCTAAACTATATTTGCTGATTTCTAACCCATTTTAAGCCTTCTTTTGCCCTTTTTCAACCAAGTAGCCCATTTCTATCCCATTTTTGCCCTTTTCTATCCCATTTTTGCCCTTTTCTAAGTATTTTGAATCCTTTTGTGATTTCCTTTTCTAGCCCATTTTTGTCAATTTCTAACCCTTTTAAAGATATTTTCCCCTTTTCTAATCCACTTTTGTCAAGTTCCAACATTTTACAGCCATTTTCTTTCCCATTTCTATCCCATTTTTGCCCTTTTCTAAGTATTTTGAATCCTTTTGTGATTTCCTTTTCTAACCCATTTTTGTCAATTTCTAACCCTTTTAAAGATATTTTCCCCTTTTCTAAGCCACTTTTGTCAAGTTCCAACCTTTTAAAGCCATTTTTTTTCCCTTTTCTAATTGATTTTTGCCCATTTCTAAGTTGCTTCAGGGCTTTTTTTATTTTTCCTTTTTCTTGCCCATTTTTTCAATTTCTAACCCTTTTGAAGCCATTTTTTCCTTTTCTAACCCATTTTTGTCAATTTCTAACCCTTTTAAAGCCATTTTTCCATTTCCTAACCCATTTTTCTCAAATCCCAACCCTTTTTAAGCCATTGTTTTCCTTTCCTAACTTTTTTTTTTTTCAATTTCCAACCCTTTTTAAGCCATTTTTTTCCTTTTCTTCCCCATTTTTTCAATTTCTAGCAATTTTTAGCAGGTGTTTTTTCCTTTTCTACCCCATTTTTGCCCATTTCTGAGTTGTTTTAAGGCTTTTTGTTTTGTTTTCTAACACTTTTTAAGCCATTTTTTCTTTTTCTAACCCATTTTTTCAATTTCTAATCCTTTTAAAGATATTTCCTTTTTTCTAACATATTTTTGTCAAATTCCAACCTTTTAAAACCTTTTTTTCCTTTTCTAACGATTTTTTATCAATTTCTAATTCTTTTAAAGGCATTTTTCTCAAATGCCAACCTTTTTTAAGCTATTTTTTCCTTTTCTGAACCATTTTTTAATTTCTAACCCTTTTGAAGCCATTTTTTCTTTTTCTAACCATTTTAAAGCCATTTTTCCAATTTCTGAAGCATGTTTCTCAAATTCCAATTCTTTTAAAGACATTTTTTCCTTTCTAACCCTTTTTTGTCAGTTTCCAACCCTTTTAAAGCCATTTTTCCCTTTCCTAACCCATTTTTCTCAAATCCCAACCCTTTTTAAGCCATTTTTTTCTTTTTCTAACCTTTTTTCTTTCCCGTTTCAAACACTTGTTAAGCCATTTTTTTCTTTTCTAACCCATTTTTTCAATTTCTAGCAATTTTTAGCAGGTGTTTTCTCCTTTTCTACCCCATTTTTGCTTTTTTCTAAGTCATTTTAAGTGTTTTTTTTCCCGTTTCTAGCTCCTGTTAAGTCGTTCTTTTTTGCCTTTTCTAAACTTTATTTGCTGATTTCTAACCCATTTTAAGCCTTCTTTTGCCCTTTTTCAACCAAGTAGCCCATTTCTATCCCATTTTTGCCCTTTTCTAAGTATTTTGAATCCTTTTGTGATTTCCTTTTCTAACCCATTTTTGTCAATTTCTAACCCTTTTAAAGATATTTTCCCCTTTTCTAAGCCACTTTTGTCAAGTTCCAACATTTTACAGCCATTTCCTTTCCCATTTCTATCCCATTTTTGCCCTTTTCTAAGTATTTTGAATCCTTTTGTGATTTCCTTTTCTAACCCATTTTTGTCAATTTCTAACCCTTTTAAAGATATTTTTCCTTTTCTAACCAATTTTTGCCCATTTCTAAGTTGTTTCAGGGATTTTTTTATTTTTCCTTTTTCTAGCCCATTTTTTCGAAAAATTCCATCCTTTTTAAGGCAATTTTTTTTTTCTAACCCATTTTTTCAATCTCTAACTTTTTTGAAGCCATTTTTTCCTTTTCTAACCCATTTTTCTCAATTTCTAATTCTTTTAAAGCCATTTTTCCATTTCCTAACCCATTTTTCTCAAATCCCAACCTTTTTTAAGCCATTTTTTTCCTTTCCTAACGTATTTTTTTTTCAATTTCCAACCTTTTTTCAGCCATTTTTTTCCTTTTCTTCCCCATTTTTCAATTTCTAGCAATTTTTAGCAGGTGATTTTTCTTTTTCTAACCCATTTTTGCCCATTTCTAAGTCGTTTTAAGTCTTTTTGTTTTGTTTTCAAACACATTTTTCTCAATTTCTAACACTTTTTAAGCCATTTTTTCTTTTTCTCCCCCATTTTTTTCAATTTCTAATCCTTTTACAGATATTTCCTTTTTACTAACCAATTTTTGTCAAATTCCAACCTTTTAAAGACATTTTTTTCCATTTCTAACCTAGTCATTCAATTTCTAGCAATTTTTAGCCAGTGTTTTTTTTTTTCTCTACCCCATTTTTGCCTATTTCTAAGTTGTTTGAAGGCTTTTTTTTTTCCTATTGTAACACATTTTTCTCAAATTCTAACGCCTTTTAAACCATTTTTTCTTTTTCTAAACCATTTATTATCAACTTCTAACCCTTTTTAAGGCATTTTTTTCCTTATCGAAGCTTTTTTTTTCAATTTATATCTTTTTTATAACGCAGTTTTTAATTTTCTAACTGATTTTTGGCCATTTCTAAGTCGTTTGAAGCCTTTTTTTATTTTCTAACCCATTGTTGTGCATTTATCAACGCTTTTAAGCCCTGTTTGGCTATTTCTAAACAATTTTTACCATTTCTATCCCCTTTTTGCCCATTTGAGACACATTTAAAGCCATTTTAATATCCATTTTTCTCAATCTCTAACCCTTTTTAAGCCATTTTTTTCCTTTTCAAAATAATTTTTGTCAATTTCTAAACATTTTAAATCCTTTTTTCCCTTTTTAAGCCATTTTTCTCAAATCCCAACCCTTTTTAAGCCATTGTTTTCCTTTCCTAACCTTTTTTTTTTTCAATTTCCAACCCTTTTTAAGCCATTTTTTTCCTTTTCTTCCCCATTTTTTCAATTTCTAGCAATTTTTAGCAGGTGTTTTTTTCCTTTTCTACCCCATTTTTGCCCATTTCTAAGTTGTTTTAAGGCTTTTTGTTTTGTTTTCTAACACTTTTTAAGCCATTTTTTCTTTTTCTAACCCATTTTTTCAATTTCTAATCCTTTTACAGATATTTCCTTTTTTCTAACATATTTTTGTCAAATTCCAACCTTTTAAAACCTTTTTTTTCCTTTTCTAACGATTTTTTATCAATTTCTAATTCTTTTAAAGGCATTTTTCTCAAATGCCAACCTTTTTTAAGCTATTTTTTCCTTTTCTGAACCATTTTTTAATTTCTAACACTTTTGAAGCCATTTTTTTTCTTTTTCTAACCCTTTTAAAGCCATTTTTCCTATTTCTGAAGCATTTTTCTCAAATTCCAATTCTTTTAAAGCCATTTTTTCCTTTCTAACCCTTTTTTGTCAGTTTCCAACCCTTTTAAAGCCATTTTTCCCTTTCATAACCCATTTTTCTCAAATCCCAACCCTTTTTAAGCCATTTTTTTCTTTTTCTAACCATTTTTTTTTTCCAGTTTCAAACACTTGTTAAGCCATTTTTTTCTTTTCTAACCCATTTTTTCAATTTCTAGCAATTTTTAGCAGGTGTTTTTTCCTTTTCTACCCCATTTTTGCTTTTTTCTAAGTCATTTTAAGTGTTTTTTTTCCCGTTTCTAACTCCTGTTAAGTCGTTCTTTTTTGCCTTTTCTAAACTATATTTGCTGATTTCTAACCCATTTTAAGCCTTCTTTTGCCCTTTTTCAACCAAGTAGCCCATTTCTATCCCATTTTTGCCCTTTTCTAAGTATTTTGAATCCTTTTGTGATTTCCTTTTCTAGCCCATTTTTGTCAATTTCTAACCCTTTTAAAGATATTTTCCCCTTTTCTAAGCCACTTTTGTCAAGTTCCAACCTTTTAAAGCCATTTTTTTTCCCTTTTCTAACCCATTTTTGCCCATTTCCAAGTTGCTTCAGGGCTTTTTTTATTTTTCCTTTTTCTTGCCATTTTTTCAATTTCTAACCCTTTTGAAGCCATTTTTTTCCTTTTCTAACCCATTTTTGTCAATTTCTAACCCTTTTAAAGCCATTTTTCCATTTCCTAACCCATTTTTCTCAAATCCCAACCCTTTTTAAGCCATTTTTTTCTTTTTCTAACCTTCTTTTTTTTCCAGTTTCAAACACTTGTTAAGCCTTTTTTTTCTTTTCTAACCCATTTTTTCAATTTCTAGCAATTTTTAGCAGGTGTTTTTTCCTTTTCTACCCCATTTTTGCTTTTTTCTAAGTCATTTTAAGTGTTTTTTTTCCCGTTTCTAACTCCTGTTAAGTCATTCTTTTTTGCCTTTTCTAAACTATATTTGCTGATTTCTAACCCATTTTAAGCCTTCTTTTGCCCTTTTTCAACCAAGTAGCCCATTTCTATCCCATTTTTGCCCTTTTCTATCCCATTTTTGCCCTTTTCTAAGTATTTTGAATCCTTTTGTGATTTCCTTTTCTAGCCCATTTTTGTCAATTTCTAACCCTTTTAAAGATATTTTCCCCTTTTCTAATCCACTTTTGTCAAGTTCCAACATTTTACAGCCATTTTCTTTCCCATTTCTATCCCATTTTTGCCCTTTTCTAAGTATTTTGAATCCTTTTGTGATTTCCTTTTCTAACCCATTTTTGTCAATTTCTAACCCTTTTAAAGATATTTTCCCCTTTTCTAAGCCACTTTTGTCAAGTTCCAACCTTTTAAAGCCATTTTTTTTCCCTTTTCTAACCCATTTTTGCCCATTTCTAAGTTGCTTCAGGGCTTTTTTTATTTTTCCTTTTTCTTGCCCATTTTTTCAATTTCTAACCCTTTTGAAGCCATTTTTTCCTTTTCTAACCCATTTTTGTCAATTTCTAACCCTTTTAAAGCCATTTTTCCATTTCCTAACCCATTTTTCTCAAATCCCAACCCTTTTTAAGCCATTGTTTTCCTTTCCTAACTTTTTTTTTTTTCAATTTCCAACCCTTTTTAAGCCATTTTTTTCCTTTTCTTCCCCATTTTTTCAATTTCTAGCAATTTTTAGCAGGTGTTTTTTCCTTTTCTACCCCATTTTTGCCCATTTCTAAGTTGTTTTAAGGCTTTTTGTTTTGTTTTCTAACACTTTTTAAGCCATTTTTTCTTTTTCTAACCCATTTTTTCAATTTCTAATCCTTTTAAAGATATTTCCTTTTTTCTAACATATTTTTGTCAAATTCCAACCTTTTAAAACCTTTTTTTCCTTTTCTAACGATTTTTTATCAATTTCTAATTCTTTTAAAGGCATTTTTCTCAAATGCCAACCTTTTTTAAGCTATTTTTTCCTTTTCTGAACCATTTTTTAATTTCTAACCCTTTTGAAGCCATTTTTTCTTTTTCTAACCCTTTTAAAGCCATTTTTCCAATTTCTGAAGCATGTTTCTCAAATTCCAATTCTTTTAAAGCCATTTTTTCCTTTCTAACCCTTTTTTGTCAGTTTCCAACCCTTTTAAAGCCATTTTTCCCTTTCCTAACCCATTTTTCTCAAATCCCAACCCTTTTTAAGCCATTTTTTTCTTTTTCTAACCTTTTTTCTTTCCCGTTTCAAACACTTGTTAAGCCATTTTTTTCTTTTCTAACCCATTTTTTCAATTTCTAGCAATTTTTAGCAGGTGTTTTCTCCTTTTCTACCCCATTTTTGCTTTTTTCTAAGTCATTTTAAGTGTTTTTTTTCCCGTTTCTAGCTCCTGTTAAGTCGTTCTTTTTTGCCTTTTCTAAACTTTATTTGCTGATTTCTAACCCATTTTAAGCCTTCTTTTGCCCTTTTTCAACCAAGTAGCCCATTTCTATCCCATTTTTGCCCTTTTCTAAGTATTTTGATTCCTTTTGTGATTTCCTTTTCTAACCCATTTTTGTCAATTTCTAACCCTTTTAAAGATATTTTCCCCTTTTCTAAGCCACTTTTGTCAAGTTCCAACATTTTACAGCCATTTCCTTTCCCATTTCTATCCCATTTTTGCCCTTTTCTAAGTATTTTGAATCCTTTTGTGATTTCCTTTTCTAACCCATTTTTGTCAATTTCTAACCCTTTTAAAGATATTTTTCCTTTTCTAACCAATTTTTGCCCATTTCTAAGTTGTTTCAGGGATTTTTTTATTTTTCCTTTTTCTAGCCCATTTTTTCGAAAAATTCCATCCTTTTTAAGGCAATTTTTTTTTTCTAACCCATTTTTTCAATCTCTAACTTTTTTGAAGCCATTTTTTCCTTTTCTAACCCATTTTTCTCAATTTCTAATTCTTTTAAAGCCATTTTTCCATTTCCTAACCCATTTTTCTCAAATCCCAACCTTTTTTAAGCCATTTTTTTCCTTTCCTAACGTATTTTTTTTTCAATTTCCAACCTTTTTTCAGCCATTTTTTTCCTTTTCTTCCCCATTTTTCAATTTCTAGCAATTTTTAGCAGGTGATTTTTCTTTTTCTAACCCATTTTTGCCCATTTCTAAGTCGTTTTAAGTCTTTTTGTTTTGTTTTCAAACACATTTTTCTCAATTTCTAACACTTTTTAAGCCATTTTTTCTTTTTCTCCCCATTTTTTTCAATTTCTAATCCTTTTACAGATATTTCCTTTTTACTAACCAATTTTTGTCAAATTCCAACCTTTTAAAGACATTTTTTTCCATTTCTAACCTAGTCATTCAATTTCTAGCAATTTTTAGCCAGTGTTTTTTTTTTTCTCTACCCCATTTTTGCCTATTTCTAAGTTGTTTGAAGGCTTTTTTTTTCCTATTGTAACACATTTTTCTCAAATTCTAACGCCTTTTAAACCATTTTTTCTTTTTCTAAACCATTTATTATCAACTTCTAACCCTTTTTAAGGCATTTTTTTCCTTATCGAAAACCCCTTTTTTTTTTTTTCTAATTCTTTTAAAGGCATTTTTCTCAAATGCCAACCTTTTTTAAGCTATTTTTCCTTTTCTGAACCATTTTTTAATTTCTAACCCTTTTGAAGCCATTTTTTCTTTTTCTAACCCTTTTAAAGCCATTTTTTCCAATTTCTGAAGCATGTTTCTCAAATTCCAATTCTTTTAAAGCCATTTTTTCCTTTCTAACCCTTTTTTGTCAGTTTCCAACCCTTTTAAAGCCATTTTTCCCTTTCCTAACCCATTTTTCTCAAATCCCAACCCTTTTTAAGCCATTTTTTTCTTTTTCTAACCTTTTTTCTTTCCCGTTTCAAACACTTGTTAAGCCATTTTTTTCTTTTCTAACCCATTTTTCAATTTCTAGCAATTTTTAGCAGGTGTTTTCTCCTTTTCTACCCCATTTTTGCTTTTTTCTAAGTCATTTTAAGTGTTTTTTTTCCCGTTTCTAGCTCCTGTTAAGTCGTTCTTTTTTGCCTTTTCTAAACTATATTTGCTGATTTCTAACCCATTTTAAGCCTTCTTTTGCCCTTTTTCAACCAAGTAGCCCATTTCTATCCCATTTTTGCCCTTTTCTATCCCATTTTTGCCCTTTTCTAAGTAGTATTTTGAATCCTTTTGTGATTTCCTTTTCTAGCCCATTTTTGTCAATTTCTAACCCTTTTAAAGATATTTTCCCCTTTTCTAATCCACTTTTGTCAAGTTCCAACATTTTACAGCCATTTTCTTTCCCATTTCTATCCCATTTTTGCCCTTTTCTAAGTATTTTGAATCCTTTTGTGATTTCCTTTTCTAACCCATTTTTGTCAATTTCTAACCCTTTTAAAGATATTTTCCCCTTTTCTAAGCCACTTTTGTCAAGTTCCAACCTTTTAAAGCCATTTTTTTTCCCTTTTCTAACCCATTTTTGCCCATTTCTAAGTTGCTTCAGGGCTTTTTTTATTTTTCCTTTTTCTTGCCCATTTTTTCAATTTCTAACCCTTTTGAAGCCATTTTTTCCTTTTCTAACCCATTTTTGTCAATTTCTAACCCTTTTAAAGCCATTTTTCCATTTCCTAACCCATTTTTCTCAAATCCCAACCCTTTTTAAGCCATTGTTTTCCTTTCCTAACTTTTTTTTTTTTCAATTTCCAACCCTTTTTAAGCCATTTTTTTCCTTTTCTTCCCCATTTTTTCAATTTCTAGCAATTTTTAGCAGGTGTTTTTTCCTTTTCTACCCCATTTTTGCCCATTTCTAAGTTGTTTTAAGGCTTTTTGTTTTGTTTTCTAACACTTTTTAAGCCATTTTTTCTTTTTCTAACCCATTTTTTCAATTTCTAATCCTTTTAAAGATATTTCCTTTTTTCTAACATATTTTTGTCAAATTCCAACCTTTTAAAACCTTTTTTTCCTTTTCTAACGATTTTTTATCAATTTCTAATTCTTTTAAAGGCATTTTTCTCAAATGCCAACCTTTTTTAAGCTATTTTTTCCTTTTCTGAACCATTTTTTAATTTCTAACCCTTTTGAAGCCATTTTTTCTTTTTCTAACCCTTTTAAAGCCATTTTTCCAATTTCTGAAGCATGTTTCTCAAATTCCAATTCTTTTAAAGCCATTTTTTCCTTTCTAACCCTTTTTTGTCAGTTTCCAACCCTTTTAAAGCCATTTTTCCCTTTCCTAACCCATTTTTCTCAAATCCCAACCCTTTTTAAGCCATTTTTTTCTTTTTCTAACCTTTTTTCTTTCCCGTTTCAAACACTTGTTAAGCCATTTTTTTCTTTTCTAACCCATTTTTTCAATTTCTAGCAATTTTTAGCAGGTGTTTTCTCCTTTTCTACCCCATTTTTGCTTTTTTCTAAGTCATTTTAAGTGTTTTTTTTCCCGTTTCTAGCTCCTGTTAAGTCGTTCTTTTTTGCCTTTTCTAAACTTTATTTGCTGATTTCTAACCCATTTTAAGCCTTCTTTTGCCCTTTTTCAACCAAGTAGCCCATTTCTATCCCATTTTTGCCCTTTTCTAAGTATTTTGATTCCTTTTGTGATTTCCTTTTCTAACCCATTTTTGTCAATTTCTAACCCTTTTAAAGATATTTTCCCCTTTTCTAAGCCACTTTTGTCAAGTTCCAACATTTTACAGCCATTTCCTTTCCCATTTCTATCCCATTTTTGCCCTTTTCTAAGTATTTTGAATCCTTTTGTGATTTCCTTTTCTAACCCATTTTTGTCAATTTCTAACCCTTTTAAAGATATTTTTCCTTTTCTAACCAATTTTTGCCCATTTCTAAGTTGTTTCAGGGATTTTTTTATTTTTCCTTTTTCTAGCCCATTTTTTCGAAAAATTCCATCCTTTTTAAGGCAATTTTTTTTTTCTAACCCATTTTTTCAATCTCTAACTTTTTTGAAGCCATTTTTTCCTTTTCTAACCCATTTTTCTCAATTTCTAATTCTTTTAAAGCCATTTTTCCATTTCCTAACCCATTTTTCTCAAATCCCAACCTTTTTTAAGCCATTTTTTTCCTTTCCTAACGTATTTTTTTTTCAATTTCCAACCTTTTTTCAGCCATTTTTTTCCTTTTCTTCCCCATTTTTCAATTTCTAGCAATTTTTAGCAGGTGATTTTTCTTTTTCTAACCCATTTTTGCCCATTTCTAAGTCGTTTTAAGTCTTTTTGTTTTGTTTTCAAACACATTTTTCTCAATTTCTAACACTTTTTAAGCCATTTTTTCTTTTTCTCCCCCATTTTTTTCAATTTCTAATCCTTTTACAGATATTTCCTTTTTACTAACCAATTTTTGTCAAATTCCAACCTTTTAAAGACATTTTTTTCCATTTCTAACCTAGTCATTCAATTTCTAGCAATTTTTAGCCAGTGTTTTTTTTTTTCTCTACCCCATTTTTGCCTATTTCTAAGTTGTTTGAAGGCTTTTTTTTTTCCTATTGTAACACATTTTTCTCAAATTCTAACGCCTTTTAAACCATTTTTTCTTTTTCTAAACCATTTATTATCAACTTCTAACCCTTTTTAAGGCATTTTTTTCCTTATCGAAGCTTTTTTTTTCAATTTATATCTTTTTTATAACGCAGTTTTTAATTTTCTAACTGATTTTTGGCCATTTCTAAGTCGTTTGAAGCCTTTTTTTATTTTCTAACCCATTGTTGTGCATTTATCAACGCTTTTAAGCCCTGTTTGGCTATTTCTAAACAATTTTTACCATTTCTATCCCCTTTTTGCCCATTTGAGACACATTTAAAGCCATTTTAATATCCATTTTTCTCAATCTCTAACCCTTTTTAAGCCATTTTTTTCCTTTTCAAAATAATTTTTGTCAATTTCTAAACATTTTAAATCCTTTTTTCCCTTTTTAAGCCATTTTTCTCAAATCCCAACCCTTTTTAAGCCATTGTTTTCCTTTCCTAACCTTTTTTTTTTCAATTTCCAACCCTTTTTAAGCCATTTTTTTCCTTTTCTTCCCCATTTTTTCAATTTCTAGCAATTTTTAGCAGGTGTTTTTTTCCTTTTCTACCCCATTTTTGCCCATTTCTAAGTTGTTTTAAGGCTTTTTGTTTTGTTTTCTAACACTTTTTAAGCCATTTTTTCTTTTTCTAACCCATTTTTTCAATTTCTAATCCTTTTACAGATATTTCCTTTTTTCTAACATATTTTTGTCAAATTCCAACCTTTTAAAACCTTTTTTTCCTTTTCTAACGATTTTTTATCAATTTCTAATTCTTTTAAAGGCATTTTTCTCAAATGCCAACCTTTTTTAAGCTATTTTTTCCTTTTCTGAACCATTTTTTAATTTCTAACACTTTTGAAGCCATTTTTTTTCTTTTTCTAACCCTTTTAAAGCCATTTTTCCTATTTCTGAAGCATTTTTCTCAAATTCCAATTCTTTTAAAGCCATTTTTTCCTTTCTAACCCTTTTTTGTCAGTTTCCAACCCTTTTAAAGCCATTTTTCCCTTTCATAACCCATTTTTCTCAAATCCCAACCCTTTTTAAGCCATTTTTTTCTTTTTCTAACCATTTTTTTTTTCCAGTTTCAAACACTTGTTAAGCCATTTTTTTCTTTTCTAACCCATTTTTTCAATTTCTAGCAATTTTTAGCAGGTGTTTTTTCCTTTTCTACCCCATTTTTGCTTTTTTCTAAGTCATTTTAAGTGTTTTTTTTCCCGTTTCTAACTCCTGTTAAGTCGTTCTTTTTTGCCTTTTCTAAACTATATTTGCTGATTTCTAACCCATTTTAAGCCTTCTTTTGCCCTTTTTCAACCAAGTAGCCCATTTCTATCCCATTTTTGCCCTTTTCTAAGTATTTTGAATCCTTTTGTGATTTCCTTTTCTAGCCCATTTTTGTCAATTTCTAACCCTTTTAAAGATATTTTCCCCTTTTCTAAGCCACTTTTGTCAAGTTCCAACCTTTTAAAGCCATTTTTTTTCCCTTTTCTAACCCATTTTTGCCCATTTCCAAGTTGCTTCAGGGCTTTTTTTATTTTTCCTTTTTCTTGCCATTTTTTCAATTTCTAACCCTTTTGAAGCCATTTTTTTCCTTTTCTAACCCATTTTTGTCAATTTCTAACCCTTTTAAAGCCATTTTTCCATTTCCTAACCCATTTTTCTCAAATCCCAACCCTTTTTAAGCCATTTTTTTCTTTTTCTAACCTTCTTTTTTTTCCAGTTTCAAACACTTGTTAAGCCTTTTTTTTCTTTTCTAACCCATTTTTTCAATTTCTAGCAATTTTTAGCAGGTGTTTTTTCCTTTTCTACCCCATTTTTGCTTTTTTCTAAGTCATTTTAAGTGTTTTTTTTCCCGTTTCTAACTCCTGTTAAGTCATTCTTTTTTGCCTTTTCTAAACTATATTTGCTGATTTCTAACCCATTTTAAGCCTTCTTTTGCCCTTTTTCAACCAAGTAGCCCATTTCTATCCCATTTTTGCCCTTTTCTATCCCATTTTTGCCCTTTTCTAAGTATTTTGAATCCTTTTGTGATTTCCTTTTCTAGCCCATTTTTGTCAATTTCTAACCCTTTTAAAGATATTTTCCCCTTTTCTAATCCACTTTTGTCAAGTTCCAACATTTTACAGCCATTTTCTTTCCCATTTCTATCCCATTTTTGCCCTTTTCTAAGTATTTTGAATCCTTTTGTGATTTCCTTTTCTAACCCATTTTTGTCAATTTCTAACCCTTTTAAAGATATTTTCCCCTTTTCTAAGCCACTTTTGTCAAGTTCCAACCTTTTAAAGCCATTTTTTTTCCCTTTTCTAACCCATTTTTGCCCATTTCTAAGTTGCTTCAGGGCTTTTTTTATTTTTCCTTTTTCTTGCCCATTTTTTCAATTTCTAACCCTTTTGAAGCCATTTTTTCCTTTTCTAACCCATTTTTGTCAATTTCTAACCCTTTTAAAGCCATTTTTCCATTTCCTAACCCATTTTTCTCAAATCCCAACCCTTTTTAAGCCATTGTTTTCCTTTCCTAACTTTTTTTTTTTTCAATTTCCAACCCTTTTTAAGCCATTTTTTTCCTTTTCTTCCCCATTTTTTCAATTTCTAGCAATTTTTAGCAGGTGTTTTTTCCTTTTCTACCCCATTTTTGCCCATTTCTAAGTTGTTTTAAGGCTTTTTGTTTTGTTTTCTAACACTTTTTAAGCCATTTTTTCTTTTTCTAACCCATTTTTTCAATTTCTAATCCTTTTAAAGATATTTCCTTTTTTCTAACATATTTTTGTCAAATTCCAACCTTTTAAAACCTTTTTTTCCTTTTCTAACGATTTTTTATCAATTTCTAATTCTTTTAAAGGCATTTTTCTCAAATGCCAACCTTTTTTAAGCTATTTTTTCCTTTTCTGAACCATTTTTTAATTTCTAACCCTTTTGAAGCCATTTTTTCTTTTTCTAACCCTTTTAAAGCCATTTTTCCAATTTCTGAAGCATGTTTCTCAAATTCCAATTCTTTTAAAGCCATTTTTTCCTTTCTAACCCTTTTTTGTCAGTTTCCAACCCTTTTAAAGCCATTTTTCCCTTTCCTAACCCATTTTTCTCAAATCCCAACCCTTTTTAAGCCATTTTTTTCTTTTTCTAACCTTTTTTCTTTCCCGTTTCAAACACTTGTTAAGCCATTTTTTTCTTTTCTAACCCATTTTTTCAATTTCTAGCAATTTTTAGCAGGTGTTTTCTCCTTTTCTACCCCATTTTTGCTTTTTTCTAAGTCATTTTAAGTGTTTTTTTTCCCGTTTCTAGCTCCTGTTAAGTCGTTCTTTTTTGCCTTTTCTAAACTTTATTTGCTGATTTCTAACCCATTTTAAGCCTTCTTTTGCCCTTTTTCAACCAAGTAGCCCATTTCTATCCCATTTTTGCCCTTTTCTAAGTATTTTGAATCCTTTTGTGATTTCCTTTTCTAACCCATTTTTGTCAATTTCTAACCCTTTTAAAGATATTTTCCCCTTTTCTAAGCCACTTTTGTCAAGTTCCAACATTTTACAGCCATTTCCTTTCCCATTTCTATCCCATTTTTGCCCTTTTCTAAGTATTTTGAATCCTTTTGTGATTTCCTTTTCTAACCCATTTTTGTCAATTTCTAACCCTTTTAAAGATATTTTTCCTTTTCTAACCAATTTTTGCCCATTTCTAAGTTGTTTCAGGGATTTTTTTATTTTTCCTTTTTCTAGCCCATTTTTTCGAAAAATTCCATCCTTTTTAAGGCAATTTTTTTTTTCTAATCCATTTTTTCAATCTCTAACTTTTTTGAAGCCATTTTTTCCTTTTCTAACCCATTTTTCTCAATTTCTAATTCTTTTAAAGCCATTTTTCCATTTCCTAACCCATTTTTCTCAAATCCCAACCTTTTTTAAGCCATTTTTTTCCTTTCCTAACGTATTTTTTTTTCAATTTCCAACCTTTTTTCAGCCATTTTTTTCCTTTTCTTCCCCATTTTTCAATTTCTAGCAATTTTTAGCAGGTGATTTTTCTTTTTCTAACCCATTTTTGCCCATTTCTAAGTCGTTTTAAGTCTTTTTGTTTTGTTTTCAAACACATTTTTCTCAATTTCTAACACTTTTTAAGCCATTTTTTCTTTTTCTCCCCCATTTTTTTCAATTTCTAATCCTTTTACAGATATTTCCTTTTTACTAACCAATTTTTGTCAAATTCCAACCTTTTAAAGACATTTTTTTCCATTTCTAACCTAGTCATTCAATTTCTAGCAATTTTTAGCCAGTGTTTTTTTTTTTCTCTACCCCATTTTTGCCTATTTCTAAGTTGTTTGAAGGCTTTTTTTTTTCCTATTGTAACACATTTTTCTCAAATTCTAACGCCTTTTAAACCATTTTTTCTTTTTCTAAACCATTTATTATCAACTTCTAACCCTTTTTAAGGCATTTTTTTCCTTATCGAAGCTTTTTTTTTCAATTTATATCTTTTTTATAACGCAGTTTTTAATTTTCTAACTGATTTTTGGCCATTTCTAAGTCGTTTGAAGCCTTTTTTTATTTTCTAACCCATTGTTGTGCATTTATCAACGCTTTTAAGCCCTGTTTGGCTATTTCTAAACAATTTTTACCATTTCTATCCCCTTTTTGCCCATTTGAGACACATTTAAAGCCATTTTAATATCCATTTTTCTCAATCTCTAACCCTTTTTAAGCCATTTTTTTCCTTTTCAAAATAATTTTTGTCAATTTCTAAACATTTTAAATCCTTTTTTCCCTTTTTAAGCCATTTTTCTCAAATCCCAACCCTTTTTAAGCCATTGTTTTCCTTTCCTAACCTTTTTTTTTTTCAATTTCCAACCCTTTTTAAGCCATTTTTTTCCTTTTCTTCCCCATTTTTTCAATTTCTAGCAATTTTTAGCAGGTGTTTTTTTCCTTTTCTACCCCATTTTTGCCCATTTCTAAGTTGTTTTAAGGCTTTTTGTTTTGTTTTCTAACACTTTTTAAGCCATTTTTTCTTTTTCTAACCCATTTTTTCAATTTCTAATCCTTTTACAGATATTTCCTTTTTTCTAACATATTTTTGTCAAATTCCAACCTTTTAAAACCTTTTTTTTCCTTTTCTAACGATTTTTTATCAATTTCTAATTCTTTTAAAGGCATTTTTCTCAAATGCCAACCTTTTTTAAGCTATTTTTTCCTTTTCTGAACCATTTTTTAATTTCTAACACTTTTGAAGCCATTTTTTTTCTTTTTCTAACCCTTTTAAAGCCATTTTTCCTATTTCTGAAGCATTTTTCTCAAATTCCAATTCTTTTAAAGCCATTTTTTCCTTTCTAACCCTTTTTTGTCAGTTTCCAACCCTTTTAAAGCCATTTTTCCCTTTCATAACCCATTTTTCTCAAATCCCAACCCTTTTTAAGCCATTTTTTTCTTTTTCTAACCATTTTTTTTTTCCAGTTTCAAACACTTGTTAAGCCATTTTTTTCTTTTCTAACCCATTTTTTCAATTTCTAGCAATTTTTAGCAGGTGTTTTTTCCTTTTCTACCCCATTTTTGCTTTTTTCTAAGTCATTTTAAGTGTTTTTTTTCCCGTTTCTAACTCCTGTTAAGTCGTTCTTTTTTGCCTTTTCTAAACTATATTTGCTGATTTCTAACCCATTTTAAGCCTTCTTTTGCCCTTTTTCAACCAAGTAGCCCATTTCTATCCCATTTTTGCCCTTTTCTAAGTATTTTGAATCCTTTTGTGATTTCCTTTTCTAGCCCATTTTTGTCAATTTCTAACCCTTTTAAAGATATTTTCCCCTTTTCTAAGCCACTTTTGTCAAGTTCCAACCTTTTAAAGCCATTTTTTTTCCCTTTTCTAACCCATTTTTGCCCATTTCCAAGTTGCTTCAGGGCTTTTTTTATTTTTCCTTTTTCTTGCCATTTTTTCAATTTCTAACCCTTTTGAAGCCATTTTTTTCCTTTTCTAACCCATTTTTGTCAATTTCTAACCCTTTTAAAGCCATTTTTCCATTTCCTAACCCATTTTTCTCAAATCCCAACCCTTTTTAAGCCATTTTTTTCTTTTTCTAACCTTCTTTTTTTTCCAGTTTCAAACACTTGTTAAGCCTTTTTTTTCTTTTCTAACCCATTTTTTCAATTTCTAGCAATTTTTAGCAGGTGTTTTTTCCTTTTCTACCCCATTTTTGCTTTTTTCTAAGTCATTTTAAGTGTTTTTTTTCCCGTTTCTAACTCCTGTTAAGTCATTCTTTTTTGCCTTTTCTAAACTATATTTGCTGATTTCTAACCCATTTTAAGCCTTCTTTTGCCCTTTTTCAACCAAGTAGCCCATTTCTATCCCATTTTTGCCCTTTTCTATCCCATTTTTGCCCTTTTCTAAGTATTTTGAATCCTTTTGTGATTTCCTTTTCTAGCCCATTTTTGTCAATTTCTAACCCTTTTAAAGATATTTTCCCCTTTTCTAATCCACTTTTGTCAAGTTCCAACATTTTACAGCCATTTTCTTTCCCATTTCTATCCCATTTTTGCCCTTTTCTAAGTATTTTGAATCCTTTTGTGATTTCCTTTTCTAACCCATTTTTGTCAATTTCTAACCCTTTTAAAGATATTTTCCCCTTTTCTAAGCCACTTTTGTCAAGTTCCAACCTTTTAAAGCCATTTTTTTTCCCTTTTCTAACCCATTTTTGCCCATTTCTAAGTTGCTTCAGGGCTTTTTTTATTTTTCCTTTTTCTTGCCCATTTTTTCAATTTCTAACCCTTTTGAAGCCATTTTTTCCTTTTCTAACCCATTTTTGTCAATTTCTAACCCTTTTAAAGCCATTTTTCCATTTCCTAACCCATTTTTCTCAAATCCCAACCCTTTTTAAGCCATTGTTTTCCTTTCCTAACTTTTTTTTTTTTCAATTTCCAACCCTTTTTAAGCCATTTTTTTCCTTTTCTTCCCCATTTTTTCAATTTCTAGCAATTTTTAGCTGGTGTTTTTTCCTTTTCTACCCCATTTTTGCCCATTTCTAAGTTGTTTTAAGGCTTTTTGTTTTGTTTTCTAACACTTTTTAAGCCATTTTTTCTTTTTCTAACCCATTTTTTCAATTTCTAATCCTTTTAAAGATATTTCCTTTTTTCTAACATATTTTTGTCAAATTCCAACCTTTTAAAACCTTTTTTTCCTTTTCTAACGATTTTTTATCAATTTCTAATTCTTTTAAAGGCATTTTTCTCAAATGCCAACCTTTTTTAAGCTATTTTTTCCTTTTCTGAACCATTTTTTAATTTCTAACCCTTTTGAAGCCATTTTTTCTTTTTCTAACCCTTTTAAAGCCATTTTTCCAATTTCTGAAGCATGTTTCTCAAATTCCAATTCTTTTAAAGCCATTTTTTCCTTTCTAACCCTTTTTTGTCAGTTTCCAACCCTTTTAAAGCCATTTTTCCCTTTCCTAACCCATTTTTCTCAAATCCCAACCCTTTTTAAGCCATTTTTTTCTTTTTCTAACCTTTTTTCTTTCCCGTTTCAAACACTTGTTAAGCCATTTTTTTCTTTTCTAACCCATTTTTTCAATTTCTAGCAATTTTTAGCAGGTGTTTTCTCCTTTTCTACCCCATTTTTGCTTTTTTCTAAGTCATTTTAAGTGTTTTTTTTCCCGTTTCTAGCTCCTGTTAAGTCGTTCTTTTTTGCCTTTTCTAAACTTTATTTGCTGATTTCTAACCCATTTTAAGCCTTCTTTTGCCCTTTTTCAACCAAGTAGCCCATTTCTATCCCATTTTTGCCCTTTTCTAAGTATTTTGAATCCTTTTGTGATTTCCTTTTCTAACCCATTTTTGTCAATTTCTAACCCTTTTAAAGATATTTTTCCTTTTCTAACCAATTTTTGCCCATTTCTAAGTTGTTTCAGGGATTTTTTTATTTTTCCTTTTTCTAGCCCATTTTTTCGAAAAATTCCATCCTTTTTAAGGCAATTTTTTTTTTCTAACCCATTTTTTCAATCTCTAACTTTTTTGAAGCCATTTTTTCCTTTTCTAACCCATTTTTCTCAATTTCTAATTCTTTTAAAGCCATTTTTCCATTTCCTAACCCATTTTTCTCAAATCCCAACCTTTTTTAAGCCATTTTTTTCCTTTCCTAACGTATTTTTTTTTCAATTTCCAACCTTTTTTCAGCCATTTTTTTCCTTTTCTTCCCCATTTTTCAATTTCTAGCAATTTTTAGCAGGTGATTTTTCTTTTTCTAACCCATTTTTGCCCATTTCTAAGTCGTTTTAAGTCTTTTTGTTTTGTTTTCAAACACATTTTTCTCAATTTCTAACACTTTTTAAGCCATTTTTTCTTTTTCTCCCCCATTTTTTTCAATTTCTAATCCTTTTACAGATATTTCCTTTTTACTAACCAATTTTTGTCAAATTCCAACCTTTTAAAGACATTTTTTTCCATTTCTAACCTAGTCATTCAATTTCTAGCAATTTTTAGCCAGTGTTTTTTTTTTTCTCTACCCCATTTTTGCCTATTTCTAAGTTGTTTGAAGGCTTTTTTTTTTCCTATTGTAACACATTTTTCTCAAATTCTAACGCCTTTTAAACCATTTTTTCTTTTTCTAAACCATTTATTATCAACTTCTAACCCTTTTTAAGGCATTTTTTTCCTTATCGAAGCTTTTTTTTTCAATTTATATCTTTTTTATAACGCAGTTTTTAATTTTCTAACTGATTTTTGGCCATTTCTAAGACGTTTGAAGCCTTTTTTTATTTTCTAACCCATTGTTGTGCATTTATCAACGCTTTTAAGCCCTGTTTGGCTATTTCTAAACAATTTTTACCATTTCTATCCCCTTTTTGCCCATTTGAGACACATTTAAAGCCATTTTAATATCCATTTTTCTCAATCTCTAACCCTTTTTAAGCCATTTTTTTCCTTTTCAAAATAATTTTTGTCAATTTCTAAACATTTTAAATCCTTTTTTCCCTTTTTAAGCCATTTTTCTCAAATCCCAACCCTTTTTAAGCCATTGTTTTCCTTTCCTAACCTTTTTTTTTTTCAATTTCCAACCCTTTTTAAGCCATTTTTTTCCTTTTCTTCCCCATTTTTTCAATTTCTAGCAATTTTTAGCAGGTGTTTTTTTCCTTTTCTACCCCATTTTTGCCCATTTCTAAGTTGTTTTAAGGCTTTTTGTTTTGTTTTCTAACACTTTTTAAGCCATTTTTTCTTTTTCTAACCCATTTTTTCAATTTCTAATCCTTTTACAGATATTTCCTTTTATCTAACATATTTTTGTCAAATTCCAACCTTTTAAAACCTTTTTTTTCCTTTTCTAACGATTTTTTATCAATTTCTAATTCTTTTAAAGGCATTTTTCTCAAATGCCAACCTTTTTTAAGCTATTTTTTCCTTTTCTGAACCATTTTTTAATTTCTAACACTTTTGAAGCCATTTTTTTTCTTTTTCTAACCCTTTTAAAGCCATTTTTCCTATTTCTGAAGCATTTTTCTCAAATTCCAATTCTTTTAAAGCCATTTTTTCCTTTCTAACCCTTTTTTGTCAGTTTCCAACCCTTTTAAAGCCATTTTTCCCTTTCATAACCCATTTTTCTCAAATCCCAACCCTTTTTAAGCCATTTTTTTCTTTTTCTAACCATTTTTTTTTTCCAGTTTCAAACACTTGTTAAGCCATTTTTTTCTTTTCTAACCCATTTTTTCAATTTCTAGCAATTTTTAGCAGGTGTTTTTTCCTTTTCTACCCCATTTTTGCTTTTTTCTAAGTCATTTTAAGTGTTTTTTTTCCCGTTTCTAACTCCTGTTAAGTCGTTCTTTTTTGCCTTTTCTAAACTATATTTGCTGATTTCTAACCCATTTTAAGCCTTCTTTTGCCCTTTTTCAACCAAGTAGCCCATTTCTATCCCATTTTTGCCCTTTTCTAAGTATTTTGAATCCTTTTGTGATTTCCTTTTCTAGCCCATTTTTGTCAATTTCTAACCCTTTTAAAGATATTTTCCCCTTTTCTAAGCCACTTTTGTCAAGTTCCAACCTTTTAAAGCCATTTTTTTTCCCTTTTCTAACCCATTTTTGCCCATTTCCAAGTTGCTTCAGGGCTTTTTTTATTTTTCCTTTTTCTTGCCATTTTTTCAATTTCTAACCCTTTTGAAGCCATTTTTTTCCTTTTCTAACCCATTTTTGTCAATTTCTAACCCTTTTAAAGCCATTTTTCCATTTCCTAACCCATTTTTCTCAAATCCCAACCCTTTTTAAGCCATTTTTTTCTTTTTCTAACCTTCTTTTTTTTCCAGTTTCAAACACTTGTTAAGCCTTTTTTTTCTTTTCTAACCCATTTTTTCAATTTCTAGCAATTTTTAGCAGGTGTTTTTTCCTTTTCTACCCCATTTTTGCTTTTTTCTAAGTCATTTTAAGTGTTTTTTTTCCCGTTTCTAACTCCTGTTAAGTCGTTCTTTTTTGCCTTTTCTAAACTATATTTGCTGATTTCTAACCCATTTTAAGCCTTCTTTTGCCCTTTTTCAACCAAGTAGCCCATTTCTATCCCATTTTTGCCCTTTTCTATCCCATTTTTGCCCTTTTCTAAGTATTTTGAATCCTTTTGTGATTTCCTTTTCTAGCCCATTTTTGTCAATTTCTAACCCTTTTAAAGATATTTTCCCCTTTTCTAATCCACTTTTGTCAAGTTCCAACATTTTACAGCCATTTTCTTTCCCATTTCTATCCCATTTTTGCCCTTTTCTAAGTATTTTGAATCCTTTTGTGATTTCCTTTTCTAACCCATTTTTGTCAATTTCTAACCCTTTTAAAGATATTTTCCCCTTTTCTAAGCCACTTTTGTCAAGTTCCAACCTTTTAAAGCCATTTTTTTTCCCTTTTCTAACCCATTTTTGCCCATTTCTAAGTTGCTTCAGGGCTTTTTTTATTTTTCCTTTTTCTTGCCCATTTTTTCAATTTCTAACCCTTTTGAAGCCATTTTTTCCTTTTCTAACCCATTTTTGTCAATTTCTAACCCTTTTAAAGCCATTTTTCCATTTCCTAACCCATTTTTCTCAAATCCCAACCCTTTTTAAGCCATTGTTTTCCTTTCCTAACTTTTTTTTTTTTCAATTTCCAACCCTTTTTAAGCCATTTTTTTCCTTTTCTTCCCCATTTTTTCAATTTCTAGCAATTTTTAGCTGGTGTTTTTTCCTTTTCTACCCCATTTTTGCCCATTTCTAAGTTGTTTTAAGGCTTTTTGTTTTGTTTTCTAACACTTTTTAAGCCATTTTTTCTTTTTCTAACCCATTTTTTCAATTTCTAATCCTTTTAAAGATATTTCCTTTTTTCTAACATATTTTTGTCAAATTCCAACCTTTTAAAACCTTTTTTTCCTTTTCTAACGATTTTTTATCAATTTCTAATTCTTTTAAAGGCATTTTTCTCAAATGCCAACCTTTTTTAAGCTATTTTTTCCTTTTCTGAACCATTTTTTAATTTCTAACCCTTTTGAAGCCATTTTTTCTTTTTCTAACCCTTTTAAAGCCATTTTTCCAATTTCTGAAGCATGTTTCTCAAATTCCAATTCTTTTAAAGCCATTTTTTCCTTTCTAACCCTTTTTTGTCAGTTTCCAACCCTTTTAAAGCCATTTTTCCCTTTCCTAACCCATTTTTCTCAAATCCCAACCCTTTTTAAGCCATTTTTTTCTTTTTCTAACCTTTTTTCTTTCCCGTTTCAAACACTTGTTAAGCCATTTTTTTCTTTTCTAACCCATTTTTTCAATTTCTAGCAATTTTTAGCAGGTGTTTTCTCCTTTTCTACCCCATTTTTGCTTTTTTCTAAGTCATTTTAAGTGTTTTTTTTCCCGTTTCTAGCTCCTGTTAAGTCGTTCTTTTTTGCCTTTTCTAAACTTTATTTGCTGATTTCTAACCCATTTTAAGCCTTCTTTTGCCCTTTTTCAACCAAGTAGCCCATTTCTATCCCATTTTTGCCCTTTTCTAAGTATTTTGAATCCTTTTGTGATTTCCTTTTCTAACCCATTTTTGTCAATTTCTAACCCTTTTAAAGATATTTTTCCTTTTCTAACCAATTTTTGCCCATTTCTAAGTTGTTTCAGGGATTTTTTTATTTTTCCTTTTTCTAGCCCATTTTTTCGAAAAATTCCATCCTTTTTAAGGCAATTTTTTTTTTCTAACCCATTTTTTCAATCTCTAACTTTTTTGAAGCCATTTTTTCCTTTTCTAACCCATTTTTCTCAATTTCTAATTCTTTTAAAGCCATTTTTCCATTTCCTAACCCATTTTTCTCAAATCCCAACCTTTTTTAAGCCATTTTTTTCCTTTCCTAACGTATTTTTTTTTCAATTTCCAACCTTTTTTCAGCCATTTTTTTCCTTTTCTTCCCCATTTTTCAATTTCTAGCAATTTTTAGCAGGTGATTTTTCTTTTTCTAACCCATTTTTGCCCATTTCTAAGTCGTTTTAAGTCTTTTTGTTTTGTTTTCAAACACATTTTTCTCAATTTCTAACACTTTTTAAGCCATTTTTTCTTTTTCTCCCCCATTTTTTTCAATTTCTAATCCTTTTACAGATATTTCCTTTTTACTAACCAATTTTTGTCAAATTCCAACCTTTTAAAGACATTTTTTTCCATTTCTAACCTAGTCATTCAATTTCTAGCAATTTTTAGCCAGTGTTTTTTTTTTTCTCTACCCCATTTTTGCCTATTTCTAAGTTGTTTGAAGGCTTTTTTTTTTCCTATTGTAACACATTTTTCTCAAATTCTAACGCCTTTTAAACCATTTTTTCTTTTTCTAAACCATTTATTATCAACTTCTAACCCTTTTTAAGGCATTTTTTTCCTTATCGAAGCTTTTTTTTTCAATTTATATCTTTTTTATAACGCAGTTTTTAATTTTCTAACTGATTTTTGGCCATTTCTAAGTCGTTTGAAGCCTTTTTTTATTTTCTAACCCATTGTTGTGCATTTATCAACGCTTTTAAGCCCTGTTTGGCTATTTCTAAACAATTTTTACCATTTCTATCCCCTTTTTGCCCATTTGAGACACATTTAAAGCCATTTTAATATCCATTTTTCTCAATCTCTAACCCTTTTTAAGCCATTTTTTTCCTTTTCAAAATAATTTTTGTCAATTTCTAAACATTTTAAATCCTTTTTTCCCTTTTTAAGCCATTTTTCTCAAATCCCAACCCTTTTTAAGCCATTGTTTTCCTTTCCTAACCTTTTTTTTTTTCAATTTCCAACCCTTTTTAAGCCATTTTTTTCCTTTTCTTCCCCATTTTTTCAATTTCTAGCAATTTTTAGCAGGTGTTTTTTTCCTTTTCTACCCCATTTTTGCCCATTTCTAAGTTGTTTTAAGGCTTTTTGTTTTGTTTTCTAACACTTTTTAAGCCATTTTTTCTTTTTCTAACCCATTTTTTCAATTTCTAATCCTTTTACAGATATTTCCTTTTATCTAACATATTTTTGTCAAATTCCAACCTTTTAAAACCTTTTTTTTCCTTTTCTAACGATTTTTTATCAATTTCTAATTCTTTTAAAGGCATTTTTCTCAAATGCCAACCTTTTTTAAGCTATTTTTTCCTTTTCTGAACCATTTTTTAATTTCTAACACTTTTGAAGCCATTTTTTTTCTTTTTCTAACCCTTTTAAAGCCATTTTTCCTATTTCTGAAGCATTTTTCTCAAATTCCAATTCTTTTAAAGCCATTTTTTCCTTTCTAACCCTTTTTTGTCAGTTTCCAACCCTTTTAAAGCCATTTTTCCCTTTCATAACCCATTTTTCTCAAATCCCAACCCTTTTTAAGCCATTTTTTTCTTTTTCTAACCATTTTTTTTTTCCAGTTTCAAACACTTGTTAAGCCATTTTTTTCTTTTCTAACCCATTTTTTCAATTTCTAGCAATTTTTAGCAGGTGTTTTTTCCTTTTCTACCCCATTTTTGCTTTTTTCTAAGTCATTTTAAGTGTTTTTTTTCCCGTTTCTAACTCCTGTTAAGTCGTTCTTTTTTGCCTTTTCTAAACTATATTTGCTGATTTCTAACCCATTTTAAGCCTTCTTTTGCCCTTTTTCAACCAAGTAGCCCATTTCTATCCCATTTTTGCCCTTTTCTAAGTATTTTGAATCCTTTTGTGATTTCCTTTTCTAGCCCATTTTTGTCAATTTCTAACCCTTTTAAAGATATTTTCCCCTTTTCTAAGCCACTTTTGTCAAGTTCCAACCTTTTAAAGCCATTTTTTTTCCCTTTTCTAACCCATTTTTGCCCATTTCCAAGTTGCTTCAGGGCTTTTTTTATTTTTCCTTTTTCTTGCCATTTTTTCAATTTCTAACCCTTTTGAAGCCATTTTTTTCCTTTTCTAACCCATTTTTGTCAATTTCTAACCCTTTTAAAGCCATTTTTCCATTTCCTAACCCATTTTTCTCAAATCCCAACCCTTTTTAAGCCATTTTTTTCTTTTTCTAACCTTCTTTTTTTTCCAGTTTCAAACACTTGTTAAGCCTTTTTTTTCTTTTCTAACCCATTTTTTCAATTTCTAGCAATTTTTAGCAGGTGTTTTTTCCTTTTCTACCCCATTTTTGCTTTTTTCTAAGTCATTTTAAGTGTTTTTTTTCCCGTTTCTAACTCCTGTTAAGTCGTTCTTTTTTGCCTTTTCTAAACTATATTTGCTGATTTCTAACCCATTTTAAGCCTTCTTTTGCCCTTTTTCAACCAAGTAGCCCATTTCTATCCCATTTTTGCCCTTTTCTATCCCATTTTTGCCCTTTTCTAAGTATTTTGAATCCTTTTGTGATTTCCTTTTCTAGCCCATTTTTGTCAATTTCTAACCCTTTTAAAGATATTTTCCCCTTTTCTAATCCACTTTTGTCAAGTTCCAACATTTTACAGCCATTTTCTTTCCCATTTCTATCCCATTTTTGCCCTTTTCTAAGTATTTTGAATCCTTTTGTGATTTCCTTTTCTAACCCATTTTTGTCAATTTCTAACCCTTTTAAAGATATTTTCCCCTTTTCTAAGCCACTTTTGTCAAGTTCCAACCTTTTAAAGCCATTTTTTTTCCCTTTTCTAACCCATTTTTGCCCATTTCTAAGTTGCTTCAGGGCTTTTTTTATTTTTCCTTTTTCTTGCCCATTTTTTCAATTTCTAACCCTTTTGAAGCCATTTTTTCCTTTTCTAACCCATTTTTGTCAATTTCTAACCCTTTTAAAGCCATTTTTCCATTTCCTAACCCATTTTTCTCAAATCCCAACCCTTTTTAAGCCATTGTTTTCCTTTCCTAACTTTTTTTTTTTTCAATTTCCAACCCTTTTTAAGCCATTTTTTTCCTTTTCTTCCCCATTTTTTCAATTTCTAGCAATTTTTAGCAGGTGTTTTTTCCTTTTCTACCCCATTTTTGCCCATTTCTAAGTTGTTTTAAGGCTTTTTGTTTTGTTTTCTAACACTTTTTAAGCCATTTTTTCTTTTTCTAACCCATTTTTTCAATTTCTAATCCTTTTAAAGATATTTCCTTTTTTCTAACATATTTTTGTCAAATTCCAACCTTTTAAAACCTTTTTTTCCTTTTCTAACGATTTTTTATCAATTTCTAATTCTTTTAAAGGCATTTTTCTCAAATGCCAACCTTTTTTAAGCTATTTTTTCCTTTTCTGAACCATTTTTTAATTTCTAACCCTTTTGAAGCCATTTTTTCTTTTTCTAACCATTTTAAAGCCATTTTTCCAATTTCTGAAGCATGTTTCTCAAATTCCAATTCTTTTAAAGCCATTTTTTCCTTTCTAACCCTTTTTTGTCAGTTTCCAACCCTTTTAAAGCCATTTTTCCCTTTCCTAACCCATTTTTCTCAAATCCCAACCCTTTTTAAGCCATTTTTTTCTTTTTCTAACCTTTTTTCTTTCCCGTTTCAAACACTTGTTAAGCCATTTTTTTCTTTTCTAACCCATTTTTTCAATTTCTAGCAATTTTTAGCAGGTGTTTTCTCCTTTTCTACCCCATTTTTGCTTTTTTCTAAGTCATTTTAAGTGTTTTTTTTCCCGTTTCTAGCTCCTGTTAAGTCGTTCTTTTTTGCCTTTTCTAAACTTTATTTGCTGATTTCTAACCCATTTTAAGCCTTCTTTTGCCCTTTTTCAACCAAGTAGCCCATTTCTATCCCATTTTTGCCCTTTTCTAAGTATTTTGAATCCTTTTGTGATTTCCTTTTCTAACCCATTTTTGTCAATTTCTAACCCTTTTAAAGATATTTTCCCCTTTTCTAAGCCACTTTTGTCAAGTTCCAACATTTTACAGCCATTTCCTTTCCCATTTCTATCCCATTTTTGCCCTTTTCTAAGTATTTTGAATCCTTTTGTGATTTCCTTTTCTAACCCATTTTTGTCAATTTCTAACCCTTTTAAAGATATTTTTCCTTTTCTAACCAATTTTTGCCCATTTCTAAGTTGTTTCAGGGATTTTTTTATTTTTCCTTTTTCTAGCCCATTTTTTCGAAAAATTCCATCCTTTTTAAGGCAATTTTTTTTTTCTAACCCATTTTTTCAATCTCTAACTTTTTTGAAGCCATTTTTTCCTTTTCTAACCCATTTTTCTCAATTTCTAATTCTTTTAAAGCCATTTTTCCATTTCCTAACCCATTTTTCTCAAATCCCAACCTTTTTTAAGCCATTTTTTTCCTTTCCTAACGTATTTTTTTTTCAATTTCCAACCTTTTTTCAGCCATTTTTTTCCTTTTCTTCCCCATTTTTCAATTTCTAGCAATTTTTAGCAGGTGATTTTTCTTTTTCTAACCCATTTTTGCCCATTTCTAAGTCGTTTTAAGTCTTTTTGTTTTGTTTTCAAACACATTTTTCTCAATTTCTAACACTTTTTAAGCCATTTTTTCTTTTTCTCCCCCATTTTTTTCAATTTCTAATCCTTTTACAGATATTTCCTTTTTACTAACCAATTTTTGTCAAATTCCAACCTTTTAAAGACATTTTTTTCCATTTCTAACCTAGTCATTCAATTTCTAGCAATTTTTAGCCAGTGTTTTTTTTTTTCTCTACTCCATTTTTGCCTATTTCTAAGTTGTTTGAAGGCTTTTTTTTTTCCTATTGTAACACATTTTTCTCAAATTCTAACGCCTTTTAAACCATTTTTTCTTTTTCTAAACCATTTATTATCAACTTCTAACCCTTTTTAAGGCATTTTTTTCCTTATCGAAGCTTTTTTTTTCAATTTATATCTTTTTTATAACGCAGTTTTTAATTTTCTAACTGATTTTTGGCCATTTCTAAGTCGTTTGAAGCCTTTTTTTATTTTCTAACCCATTGTTGTGCATTTATCAACGCTTTTAAGCCCTGTTTGGCTATTTCTAAACAATTTTTACCATTTCTATCCCCTTTTTGCCCATTTGAGACACATTTAAAGCCATTTTAATATCCATTTTTCTCAATCTCTAACCCTTTTTAAGCCATTTTTTTCCTTTTCAAAATAATTTTTGTCAATTTCTAAACATTTTAAATCCTTTTTTCCCTTTTTAAGCCATTTTTCTCAAATCCCAACCCTTTTTAAGCCATTGTTTTCCTTTCCTAACCTTTTTTTTTTTCAATTTCCAACCCTTTTTAAGCCATTTTTTTCCTTTTCTTCCCCATTTTTTCAATTTCTAGCAATTTTTAGCAGGTGTTTTTTTCCTTTTCTACCCCATTTTTGCCCATTTCTAAGTTGTTTTAAGGCTTTTTGTTTTGTTTTCTAACACTTTTTAAGCCATTTTTTCTTTTTCTAACCCATTTTTTCAATTTCTAATCCTTTTACAGATATTTCCTTTTTTCTAACATATTTTTGTCAAATTCCAACCTTTTAAAACCTTTTTTTTCCTTTTCTAACGATTTTTTATCAATTTCTAATTCTTTTAAAGGCATTTTTCTCAAATGCCAACCTTTTTTAAGCTATTTTTTCCTTTTCTGAACCATTTTTTAATTTCTAACACTTTTGAAGCCATTTTTTTTCTTTTTCTAACCCTTTTAAAGCCATTTTTCCTATTTCTGAAGCATTTTTCTCAAATTCCAATTCTTTTAAAGCCATTTTTTCCTTTCTAACCCTTTTTTGTCAGTTTCCAACCCTTTTAAAGCCATTTTTCCCTTTCATAACCCATTTTTCTCAAATCCCAACCCTTTTTAAGCCATTTTTTTCTTTTTCTAACCATTTTTTTTTTCCAGTTTCAAACACTTGTTAAGCCATTTTTTTCTTTTCTAACCCATTTTTTCAATTTCTAGCAATTTTTAGCAGGTGTTTTTTCCTTTTCTACCCCATTTTTGCTTTTTTCTAAGTCATTTTAAGTGTTTTTTTTCCCGTTTCTAACTCCTGTTAAGTCGTTCTTTTTTGCCTTTTCTAAACTATATTTGCTGATTTCTAACCCATTTTAAGCCTTCTTTTGCCCTTTTTCAACCAAGTAGCCCATTTCTATCCCATTTTTGCCCTTTTCTAAGTATTTTGAATCCTTTTGTGATTTCCTTTTCTAGCCCATTTTTGTCAATTTCTAACCCTTTTAAAGATATTTTCCCCTTTTCTAAGCCACTTTTGTCAAGTTCCAACCTTTTAAAGCCATTTTTTTTCCCTTTTCTAACCCATTTTTGCCCATTTCCAAGTTGCTTCAGGGCTTTTTTTATTTTTCCTTTTTCTTGCCCATTTTTTCAATTTCTAACCCTTTTGAAGCCATTTTTTTCCTTTTCTAACCCATTTTTGTCAATTTCTAACCCTTTTAAAGCCATTTTTCCATTTCCTAACCCATTTTTCTCAAATCCCAACCCTTTTTAAGCCATTTTTTTCTTTTTCTAACCTTCTTTTTTTTCCAGTTTCAAACACTTGTTAAGCCTTTTTTTTCTTTTCTAACCCATTTTTTCAATTTCTAGCAATTTTTAGCAGGTGTTTTTTCCTTTTCTACCCCATTTTTGCTTTTTTCTAAGTCATTTTAAGTGTTTTTTTTCCCGTTTCTAACTCCTGTTAAGTCGTTCTTTTTTGCCTTTTCTAAACTATATTTGCTGATTTCTAACCCATTTTAAGCCTTCTTTTGCCCTTTTTCAACCAAGTAGCCCATTTCTATCCCATTTTTGCCCTTTTCTATCCCATTTTCGCCCTTTTCTAAGTATTTTGAATCCTTTTGTGATTTCCTTTTCTAACCCATTTTTGTCAATTTCTAACCCTTTTAAAGATATTTTCCCCTTTTCTAAGCCACTTTTGTCAAGTTCCAACCTTTTAAAGCCATTTTTTTTCCCTTTTCTAACCCATTTTTGCCCATTTCTAAGTTGCTTCAGGGCTTTTTTTATTTTTCCTTTTTCTTGCCCATTTTTTCAATTTCTAACCCTTTTGAAGCCATTTTTTCCTTTTCTAACCCATTTTTGTCAATTTCTAACCCTTTTAAAGCCATTTTTCCATTTCCTAACCCATTTTTCTCAAATCCCAACCCTTTTTAAGCCATTGTTTTCCTTTCCTAACCTTTTTTTTTTCAATTTCCAACCCTTTTTAAGCCATTTTTTTCCTTTTCTTCCCCATTTTTTTCAATTTCTAGCAATTTTTAGCTGGTGTTTTTTCCTTTTCTACCCCATTTTTGCCCATTTCTAAGTTGTTTTAAGGCTTTTTGTTTTGTTTTCTAACACTTTTTAAGCCATTTTTTCTTTTTCTAACCCATTTTTTCAATTTCTAATCCTTTTAAAGATATTTCCTTTTTTCTAACATATTTTTGTCAAATTCCAACCTTTTAAAACCTTTTTTTCCTTTTCTAACGATTTTTTATCAATTTCTAATTCTTTTAAAGGCATTTTTCTCAAATGCCAACCTTTTTTAAGCTATTTTTTCCTTTTCTGAACCATTTTTTAATTTCTAACCCTTTTGAAGCCATTTTTTCTTTTTCTAACCCTTTTAAAGCCATTTTTTCCAATTTCTGAAGCATGTTTCTCAAATTCCAATTCTTTTAAAGCCATTTTTTCCTTTCTAACCCTTTTTTGTCAGTTTCCAACCCTTTTAAAGCCATTTTTCCCTTTCCTAACCCATTTTTCTCAAATCCCAACCCTTTTTAAGCCATTTTTTTCTTTTTCTAACCTTTTTTCTTTCCCGTTTCAAACACTTGTTAAGCCATTTTTTTCTTTTCTAACCCATTTTTTCAATTTCTAGCAATTTTTAGCAGGTGTTTTCTCCTTTTCTACCCCATTTTTGCTTTTTTCTAAGTCATTTTAAGTGTTTTTTTTCCCGTTTCTAGCTCCTGTTAAGTCGTTCTTTTTTGCCTTTTCTAAACTTTATTTGCTGATTTCTAACCCATTTTAAGCCTTCTTTTGCCCTTTTTCAACCAAGTAGCCCATTTCTATCCCATTTTTGCCCTTTTCTAAGTATTTTGAATCCTTTTGTGATTTCCTTTTCTAACCCATTTTTGTCAATTTCTAACCCTTTTAAAGATATTTTCCCCTTTTCTAAGCCACTTTTGTCAAGTTCCAACATTTTACAGCCATTTCCTTTCCCATTTCTATCCCATTTTTGCCCTTTTCTAAGTATTTTGAATCCTTTTGTGATTTCCTTTTCTAACCCATTTTTGTCAATTTCTAACCCTTTTAAAGATATTTTTCCTTTTCTAACCAATTTTTGCCCATTTCTAAGTTGTTTCAGGGATTTTTTTATTTTTCCTTTTTCTAGCCCATTTTTTCGAAAAATTCCATCCTTTTTAAGGCAATTTTTTTTTTCTAACCCATTTTTTCAATCTCTAACTTTTTTGAAGCCATTTTTTCCTTTTCTAACCCATTTTTGCCCATTTCCAAGTTGCTTCAGGGCTTTTTTTATTTTTCCTTTTTCTTGCCCATTTTTTCAATTTCTAACCCTTTTGAAGCCATTTTTTTCCTTTTCTAACCCATTTTTGTCAATTTCTAACCCTTTTAAAGCCATTTTTCCATTTCCTAACCCATTTTTCTCAAATCCCAACCCTTTTTAAGCCATTTTTTTCTTTTTCTAACCTTCTTTTTTTTCCAGTTTCAAACACTTGTTAAGCCTTTTTTTTCTTTTCTAACCCATTTTTTCAATTTCTAGCAATTTTTAGCAGGTGTTTTTTCCTTTTCTACCCCATTTTTGCTTTTTTCTAAGTCATTTTAAGTGTTTTTTTTCCCGTTTCTAACTCCTGTTAAGTCGTTCTTTTTTGCCTTTTCTAAACTATATTTGCTGATTTCTAACCCATTTTAAGCCTTCTTTTGCCCTTTTTCAACCAAGTAGCCCATTTCTATCCCATTTTTGCCCTTTTCTATCCCATTTTCGCCCTTTTCTAAGTATTTTGAATCCTTTTGTGATTTCCTTTTCTAACCCATTTTTGTCAATTTCTAACCCTTTTAAAGATATTTTCCCCTTTTCTAAGCCACTTTTGTCAAGTTCCAACCTTTTAAAGCCATTTTTTTTCCCTTTTCTAACCCATTTTTGCCCATTTCCAAGTTGCTTCAGGGCTTTTTTTATTTTTCCTTTTTCTTGCCCATTTTTTCAATTTCTAACCCTTTTGAAGCCATTTTTTTCCTTTTCTAACCCATTTTTGTCAATTTCTAACCCTTTTAAAGCCATTTTTCCATTTCCTAACCCATTTTTCTCAAATCCCAACCCTTTTTAAGCCATTTTTTTCTTTTTCTAACCTTCTTTTTTTTCCAGTTTCAAACACTTGTTAAGCCTTTTTTTTCTTTTCTAACCCATTTTTTCAATTTCTAGCAATTTTTAGCAGGTGTTTTTTCCTTTTCTACCCCATTTTTGCTTTTTTCTAAGTCATTTTAAGTGTTTTTTTTCCCGTTTCTAACTCCTGTTAAGTCGTTCTTTTTTGCCTTTTCTAAACTATATTTGCTGATTTCTAACCCATTTTAAGCCTTCTTTTGCCCTTTTTCAACCAAGTAGCCCATTTCTATCCCATTTTTGCCCTTTTCTATCCCATTTTCGCCCTTTTCTAAGTATTTTGAATCCTTTTGTGATTTCCTTTTCTAACCCATTTTTGTCAATTTCTAACCCTTTTAAAGATATTTTCCCCTTTTCTAAGCCACTTTTGTCAAGTTCCAACCTTTTAAAGCCATTTTTTTTCCCTTTTCTAACCCATTTTTGCCCATTTCTAAGTTGCTTCAGGGCTTTTTTTATTTTTCCTTTTTCTTGCCCATTTTTTCAATTTCTAACCCTTTTGAAGCCATTTTTTCCTTTTCTAACCCATTTTTGTCAATTTCTAACCCTTTTAAAGCCATTTTTCCATTTCCTAACCCATTTTTCTCAAATCCCAACCCTTTTTAAGCCATTGTTTTCCTTTCCTAACCTTTTTTTTTTTCAATTTCCAACCCTTTTTAAGCCATTTTTTTCCTTTTCTTCCCCATTTTTTCAATTTCTAGCAATTTTTAGCTGGTGTTTTTTCCTTTTCTACCCCATTTTTGCCCATTTCTAAGTTGTTTTAAGGCTTTTTGTTTTGTTTTCTAACACTTTTTAAGCCATTTTTTCTTTTTCTAACCCATTTTTTCAATTTCTAATCCTTTTAAAGATATTTCCTTTTTTCTAACATATTTTTGTCAAATTCCAACCTTTTAAAACCTTTTTTTCCTTTTCTAACGATTTTTTATCAATTTCTAATTCTTTTAAAGGCATTTTTCTCAAATGCCAACCTTTTTTAAGCTATTTTTTCCTTTTCTGAACCATTTTTTAATTTCTAACCCTTTTGAAGCCATTTTTTCTTTTTCTAACCCTTTTAAAGCCATTTTTCCAATTTCTGAAGCATGTTTCTCAAATTCCAATTCTTTTAAAGCCATTTTTTCCTTTCTAACCCTTTTTTGTCAGTTTCCAACCCTTTTAAAGCCATTTTTCCCTTTCCTAACCCATTTTTCTCAAATCCCAACCCTTTTTAAGCCATTTTTTTCTTTTTCTAACCTTTTTTCTTTCCCGTTTCAAACACTTGTTAAGCCATTTTTTTCTTTTCTAACCCATTTTTTCAATTTCTAGCAATTTTTAGCAGGTGTTTTCTCCTTTTCTACCCCATTTTTGCTTTTTTCTAAGTCATTTTAAGTGTTTTTTTTCCCGTTTCTAGCTCCTGTTAAGTCGTTCTTTTTTGCCTTTTCTAAACTTTATTTGCTGATTTCTAACCCATTTTAAGCCTTCTTTTGCCCTTTTTCAACCAAGTAGCCCATTTCTATCCCATTTTTGCCCTTTTCTAAGTATTTTGAATCCTTTTGTGATTTCCTTTTCTAACCCATTTTTGTCAATTTCTAACCCTTTTAAAGATATTTTCCCCTTTTCTAAGCCACTTTTGTCAAGTTCCAACATTTTACAGCCATTTCCTTTCCCATTTCTATCCCATTTTTGCCCTTTTCTAAGTATTTTGAATCCTTTTGTGATTTCCTTTTCTAACCCATTTTTGTCAATTTCTAACCCTTTTAAAGATATTTTTCCTTTTCTAACCAATTTTTGCCCATTTCTAAGTTGTTTCAGGGATTTTTTTATTTTTCCTTTTTCTAGCCCATTTTTTCGAAAAATTCCATCCTTTTTAAGGCAATTTTTTTTTTCTAACCCATTTTTTCAATCTCTAACTTTTTTGAAGCCATTTTTTCCTTTTCTAACCCATTTTTCTCAATTTCTAATTCTTTTAAAGCCATTTTTCCATTTCCTAACCCATTTTTCTCAAATCCCAACCTTTTTTAAGCCATTTTTTTCCTTTCCTAACGTATTTTTTTTTCAATTTCCAACCTTTTTTCAGCCATTTTTTTCCTTTTCTTCCCCATTTTTCAATTTCTAGCAATTTTTAGCAGGTGATTTTTCTTTTTCTAACCCATTTTTGCCCATTTCTAAGTCGTTTTAAGTCTTTTTGTTTTGTTTTCAAACACATTTTTCTCAATTTCTAACACTTTTTAAGCCATTTTTTCTTTTTCTCCCCCATTTTTTTCAATTTCTAATCCTTTTACAGATATTTCCTTTTTACTAACCAATTTTTGTCAAATTCCAACCTTTTAAAGACATTTTTTTCCATTTCTAACCTAGTCATTCAATTTCTAGCAATTTTTTAGCCAGTGTTTTTTTTTTTCTCTACCCCATTTTTGCCTATTTCTAAGTTGTTTGAAGGCTTTTTTTTTCCTATTGTAACACATTTTTCTCAAATTCTAACGCCTTTTAAACCATTTTTTCTTTTTCTAAACCATTTATTATCAACTTCTAACCCTTTTTAAGGCATTTTTTTCCTTATCGAAGCTTTTTTTTTCAATTTATATCTTTTTTATAACGCAGTTTTTAATTTTCTAACTGATTTTTGGCCATTTCTAAGTCGTTTGAAGCCTTTTTTTATTTTCTAACCCATTGTTGTGCATTTATCAACGCTTTTAAGCCCTGTTTGGCTATTTCTAAACAATTTTTACCATTTCTATCCCCTTTTTGCCCATTTGAGACACATTTAAAGCCATTTTAATATCCATTTTTCTCAATCTCTAACCCTTTTTAAGCCATTTTTTTCCTTTTCAAAATAATTTTTGTCAATTTCTAAACATTTTAAATCCTTTTTTCCCTTTTTAAGCCATTTTTCTCAAATCCCAACCCTTTTTAAGCCATTGTTTTCCTTTCCTAACCTTTTTTTTTTCAATTTCCAACCCTTTTTAAGCCATTTTTTTCCTTTTCTTCCCCATTTTTTCAATTTCTAGCAATTTTTAGCAGGTGTTTTTTTCCTTTTCTACCCCATTTTTGCCCATTTCTAAGTTGTTTTAAGGCTTTTTGTTTTGTTTTCTAACACTTTTTAAGCCATTTTTTCTTTTTCTAACCCATTTTTTCAATTTCTAATCCTTTTACAGATATTTCCTTTTTTCTAACATATTTTTGTCAAATTCCAACCTTTTAAAACCTTTTTTTTCCTTTTCTAACGATTTTTTATCAATTTCTAATTCTTTTAAAGGCATTTTTCTCAAATGCCAACCTTTTTTAAGCTATTTTTTCCTTTTCTGAACCATTTTTTAATTTCTAACCCTTTTGAAGCCATTTTTTCTTTTTCTAACCCTTTTAAAGCCATTTTTCCAATTTCTGAAGCATGTTTCTCAAATTCCAATTCTTTTAAAGCCATTTTTTCCTTTCTAACCCTTTTTTGTCAGTTTCCAACCCTTTTAAAGCCATTTTTCCCTTTCCTAACCCATTTTTCTCAAATCCCAACCCTTTTTAAGCCATTTTTTTCTTTTTCTAACCTTTTTTCTTTCCCGTTTCAAACACTTGTTAAGCCATTTTTTTCTTTTCTAACCCATTTTTTCAATTTCTAGCAATTTTTAGCAGGTGTTTTCTCCTTTTCTACCCCATTTTTGCTTTTTTCTAAGTCATTTTAAGTGTTTTTTTTCCCGTTTCTAGCTCCTGTTAAGTCGTTCTTTTTTGCCTTTTCTAAACTTTATTTGCTGATTTCTAACCCATTTTAAGCCTTCTTTTGCCCTTTTTCAACCAAGTAGCCCATTTCTATCCCATTTTTGCCCTTTTCTAAGTATTTTGAATCCTTTTGTGATTTCCTTTTCTAACCCATTTTTGTCAATTTCTAACCCTTTTAAAGATATTTTCCCCTTTTCTAAGCCACTTTTGTCAAGTTCCAACATTTTACAGCCATTTCCTTTCCCATTTCTATCCCATTTTTGCCCTTTTCTAAGTATTTTGAATCCTTTTGTGATTTCCTTTTCTAACCCATTTTTGTCAATTTCTAACCCTTTTAAAGATATTTTTCCTTTTCTAACCAATTTTTGCCCATTTCTAAGTTGTTTCAGGGATTTTTTTATTTTTCCTTTTTCTAGCCCATTTTTTCGAAAAATTCCATCCTTTTTAAGGCAATTTTTTTTTTCTAACCCATTTTTTCAATCTCTAACTTTTTTGAAGCCATTTTTTCCTTTTCTAACCCATTTTTCTCAATTTCTAATTCTTTTAAAGCCATTTTTCCATTTCCTAACCCATTTTTCTCAAATCCCAACCTTTTTTAAGCCATTTTTTTCCTTTCCTAACGTATTTTTTTTTCAATTTCCAACCTTTTTTCAGCCATTTTTTTCCTTTTCTTCCCCATTTTTCAATTTCTAGCAATTTTTAGCAGGTGATTTTTCTTTTTCTAACCCATTTTTGCCCATTTCTAAGTCGTTTTAAGTCTTTTTGTTTTGTTTTCAAACACATTTTTCTCAATTTCTAACACTTTTTAAGCCATTTTTTCTTTTTCTCCCCCATTTTTTTCAATTTCTAATCCTTTTACAGATATTTCCTTTTTACTAACCAATTTTTGTCAAATTCCAACCTTTTAAAGACATTTTTTTCCATTTCTAACCTAGTCATTCAATTTCTAGCAATTTTTAGCCAGTGTTTTTTTTTTTCTCTACCCCATTTTTGCCTATTTCTAAGTTGTTTGAAGGCTTTTTTTTTTCCTATTGTAACACATTTTTCTCAAATTCTAACGCCTTTTAAACCATTTTTTCTTTTTCTAAACCATTTATTATCAACTTCTAACCCTTTTTAAGGCATTTTTTTCCTTATCGAAGCTTTTTTTTTCAATTTATATCTTTTTTATAACGCAGTTTTTAATTTTCTAACTGATTTTTGGCCATTTCTAAGTCGTTTGAAGCCTTTTTTTATTTTCTAACCCATTGTTGTGCATTTATCAACGCTTTTAAGCCCTGTTTGGCTATTTCTAAACAATTTTTACCATTTCTATCCCCTTTTTGCCCATTTGAGACACATTTAAAGCCATTTTAATATCCATTTTTCTCAATCTCTAACCCTTTTTAAGCCATTTTTTTCCTTTTCAAAATAATTTTTGTCAATTTCTAAACATTTTAAATCCTTTTTTCCCTTTTTAAGCCATTTTTCTCAAATCCCAACCCTTTTTAAGCCATTGTTTTCCTTTCCTAACCTTTTTTTTTTTCAATTTCCAACCCTTTTTAAGCCATTTTTTTCCTTTTCTTCCCCATTTTTTCAATTTCTAGCAATTTTTAGCAGGTGTTTTTTCCTTTTCTACCCCATTTTTGCCCATTTCTAAGTTGTTTTAAGGCTTTTTTTTGGTTTTTAACACATTTTTCTCAATTTCTAACACTTTTTAAGCCATTTTTTCTTTTCTAAGCCATTTTTGTCAAATTCCAACCTTTTTAAGCCATTTTTCCTTTTTCTAACTCATTTATTCAAATTCCAACCTTTTCTAAGCCATTTTTTTTCTAACCCATTTTTTTCAATTTCTAACCCTTTTGAAGCCTTTTTTTCTTTTTCTAACCCTTTTTTGTCAAATTCCAACCCTTTTAAGCTCTTTTTTTTCCTTTTCTAACCCATTTTTGTCAGTTTTCTAACCCTTTTAAAGCCATTTTTTTTCCTTTCCTAACCCATTTTTTTTCAGTTTCCAATCCTTTTAAGCCATTTTTTTCCTTTTCTAACCCATTTTTTCAATTTCTAGCAATTTTTAGCAGGTGTTTTTTCCTTTTCTACCGCATTTTTGCCCTTTTCTAAGTCATTTTAATTGTTTTTTTTCCCGTTTCTAACTCCTGTTTAAGTCGTTCTTTTTTGCTTTTTCTAAACCAGATTTGCTGACTTCTGACCCATTTCAAGCCTTCTTATGCCCCTTTTCAACCAAGTAGCCCATTTCTATCCCATTTTTGCCCTTTTCTGAGTATTTTGAATCCTCTTTTAATTTCCTTTTCTAACCCATTTTGGCAATTTCTAACACTTTTAAAGCCGTTTTCCCCTTTTCTAACCCATTTTTGTCAAATTCCAACCTTTTTAAACCATTTGTTTCCTTTTCTAACCCATTTTTGCCCATTTCTAAGTTGTTTCAGGGGTTTTTTTATTTTCCTTTTCTAACCCATTTCTGTCAATTTCTAACCCTTTTAAAGCCATTTTTCCTTTTTGTACCCCATTTTTCTCAATTTCCAACCCTTTTTAAGCCATTTTTTTCTTTTCTTACCAATTTTTTGCCCATTTCTAAGTCTCTTGATATCCTTTCCTAACCCATTTTTTGTCCATTTCTCAACGCTTTTAAGCCTTGTTTGGCTGTTTCTAAACAACTTTTGCCATTTCTATACCCTTTTTTCCCATTTGAAACTTATTTAAAACCATTTTTGTCCATTTCTATCATATTTTTGTCAAGTGTCAACAGGTTTTACGCCATTTTTTCCTTTTCTTACTTGTTTTTGCCCCATTTTTTTCTGTTTTCAGTCTTTTTTGACCTTTTCTAGCCCATTTTGGGAATTTATAATGCATTTTAAGCCATTTTTCCCTTTTCTAACCCATTTTGTCAAATTCCAACATTTTTGAAGCTATTTTTTCCTTTTGTAACCCATTTTTGTCTTTTTCTAACAATTTTTTGCATTTTTTTCCCTTTCTAACCCATTTTTGTCAATTTCTAACACTTTTAAAGCCATTCTTTTCCTTTTCTAGCCCATTTTTCCCTTTTCTAAGTTGTTTGAAGCCTTTTTAGAATTGCTTTTTTAACCCATTTTTGTCCATTTCTCAGCTCTTTTAAGCCATGTTTGGCTATTACTAAACAATTTTTGCCATTTCAATCCCCTTTTTGCCCACTGCTAAGTCGTTTGAAGCCATTTTTGTCTATTCCTCCATCTCTTCTTGTTCCTCCCAGTTCCTAAGAGGAGCCAATAGATGTGGGCCCTGCACTGTGAAAATGAATGTCAGGTCAGAATGTTGGTTCTGCATCGTGAAAGTGGAGCAAAGGGTCTTGCTCCAGCCTTGGTTCATTCCACCCTTTTTCTCTCATTTCCCTGCCCCTCTCATGTCTGCTTTTTTTCCAGGAGGAGACTGTCAGACCAGAGACATAGGGGTAGTTGAGTTGCAGAACTTGTGGAAGACTTGGCTGTCTATCTGAACATTTGGATGTTAGGGAGGTGGTGTGTCTGCTGTCATCTCTGAGGTTTCTTCCTGACTGCTATTTGCTGGACTAAATCTCCTCACAGTGCCTTTGACTTCTGCATAGTAAAAAGAAAATATTACTGAGACAGTGGTACTGTATTCACATTACAGATTGGGAGATGGACACAGGGCTTGAAAAATAGTTTGCAGAGGCTGTAAAGGTACCAGTTAACGATAAAACATATATGTCAGAACCGTAAAACACATTCCTGTGCTATGTCCTGATACAAAGAAAAGAACTCACTAGGCTTGTGTGGGAATCAGGTAGGCCTGAACATTAGTATTTACCTGTGTAAATTGAAAGGTTTCTGGGCAGCAGTGAGAATTCGTGCATGCACTTTCAAGTCTGTGTGTGACTGATTCACTCCAATACAATTTCTGCTCTGACATCAGAAAAGCAGTTTGAGTGTTCCTAATGACTTTTAAAATTTAATTGTGATGATGAGAATGTATAGCTGAAGATGGGACAAAGTCACAGCTTGTGTGTTACTGCCTGAATCATAATTGTTGGCATCAGTAGGGATACATTCAAACCTTTAAGTAACAATGTTTTTTAAAAAACATCTTCAAAATCAAGGCAACCCAGGACCAGGGAAATTACTGGAGTACTCCACTTATTGTAGACAAATGGCTACTTTTATTAAAGCAGCAGACAAGAAGGGAATACTTACTCAAAATTGCAAATACTTCATACTTCCAACTGCTCTGAAAGAAAAAAACATAAAAATAAAAGAATTCCAAACCCATAGTTTTACTGAGGGACCTTAAAGAGAATAGCTTGAGAGAAAAATGTGTTGGATTCCTTCCAAGTACAGATATGTAAATACTTTGGCTCATATTCCATCCTTAATGTACTCCTGAGATAAATGCAGTTACTAACAAACAGATATGATGTCATGCATGTGGATTTAAAGTGCATAGATGTCCTGGGTTCAGCAGTAACGGTCATTTTTCTCCTTGTTAGTAGCTGGTGCAGCACCGTGGTTTTGACTTCCAGCCTGGGAACAGCTTTGATAACTCTGATGTTTTTAGTTACTGCTCAAATGTTTAGACTGACCAAGGACTTTTTGCGCCTCATGCTCTGCCAGGGAAGAGGGGAAAACAGGAGGAAGCAGAGACAGGACACCTGACCCAAACTGACCAAAGAAGTACTCCATACCACAGCATGTCATACCTAGGATGTAACTGAGAGTTACCCAGAAGGGCTAGTTCACTGTGGGGCTGGACTAGGTATCAGTTGGTGCTCGGTCGGGTGGGGTGGGGAGAGTTATGGATCAGCAGGTCCCTTGTTATTTCCTTTATCATTATTATTATTGGTGGTAGCAGTAGTGATTTGTGTTATACTTTAGTTACTAAACTGTTCTTATCTCAACCTGTGGGAGTTGCATTCTTTTGATTCTCCTCCCCATCCCTCTGGGAGCAGGGGGAGGGCAAGAAGGGGTGGGGGGTGGGGGTGAGAGACTATGTGGCTGACTGGTTTTAAACCACCACAACAGAGATTACTCCAGTTTACTTATTTAATAAACCTCATTGAAAGGGTGTTAAGAAAGTAAAACACACACTTGCCTAATTTTTTATTTGGTAAAATTCTCTCTGGCACAATATCTCACTAAGCCTAACATATTTTTTTAAAAGAAAAACAAAGTAACATATGTATCCCAGTTTCTCTTCTGTTTTTTTTTAATTAATTTCACTGCAGTCTTACTAGTTCTGTGAAATCTGTGAAAGACTTAATTTGGGCATTGGGTAGAAATTCCAAAGCTAGGTTATAGTCAGGAATTGGATTTTTTTGTTGTTGGAAATATTGCCAAACTTTTATATTTTAGTTTAATAATTGCATGAATGGACAGTATTTCAATCTTTTCACCAAATATTTTGGGGATAAATGTTTTGCCTTGCTGGAATTTATTTATTTATTTCTGACTTAGTCCATTTCAATTTTACATTAACTTTCTGTGCCAGTGACATCAAGATGGAATATTTGGCCTTTTCCTATTGTGCCTGTTCTTTTATTTTCAGAACAAAATGTGTTGGGTACAGTGTGTTATAGAATCACAGAATCATAGAATAGGGATGGAGCATTTACCACTTATTTGGACAACCTGTTCCAGTGCCTCACCACCCTCACAGTAAAGAACTTCTTCTTTATATCCAATCTAAACTTCCCCTGTTTAAGTTTGAACCCATTACCCCTTGTCCTATCACTACAGTCCCTAATGAAGAGTCCCTCCCCAGCATCCCTATAGGCCCCCCTTCAGATACTGGAAGGCTGCTATGAGGCATCCACACAGCCTTCTCTTCTCCAGGCTGAACAGCCCCAACTTTCTCAGCCTGTCTTCATGCAGGAGGTGCTCCAGTCACCTGATCATCCTCGTGGTCTTCCTCTGGACTTGTTCCAACAGTTCCATGTCTTTTTTATGTTGAGGACACCAGACCTGCACACAATACTCCAGGTGAGGTCTCACGAGAGCAGAGCTTACTCCATCAGAATCCCAGTTCTGGAGTTGAGGCTATGTGACAGGTGAGGTGGGTCGGGCTGGTCAGCCTGGGATATGAGGTGCCCTGCCAGGCACCCCCTTGCCAACACAGCAGGAATTGTGCGGCCGCCAAAGTGTTCTGTAGGCCACTCACTGCCTGGAAGCCATGTCCTGTACAGGTCTGCAGCCTTGCTGGGGCTCCTTTCAAAACGACAACAAGTCCAACTCCTAAACTTGTAATAATTTGCTGTTCATTCCTCACTGAAGCATCTTCCCTCTGAATTCAGTGGGAATATGCATTTGGGTTTCTTTAGGAGTGTAGAGAACCCAAGTGATGCAGTCTGGAAATACTTGTACTTACATAGCAGAGCACCTCCAAACTTGGTGCCAATAATCTGTGCCTGCACTCTAGAATTTAATATGTACACATGGGGTTACAGAAATGTTTCTCACCCTATGAATAAAACAAAGCAGGTATTACTTTATTAACCTCAGTTGCATTGAGTTTGCTGTTCTTATACACTACCACTTTTCGGTCCCTGCTTTGGAGGAATGCTCTAATGCAATGCCACATCCTGAAACAGATTCAATGTCTTTACTTCTGAATTATTTGTTTCTCTCGGGAGCATAAATAATTTTTCCACAGGTATGGGGTGTGCCTGTGCGAACCCTTTGTGCTTTATGTTCCTCAACCACTTCCCTTCTAGCAACAGAGCAGATTCTGCAGGTTTTTTCCCTTTGGTTACAAATGGTTGACACACTGAATATAAAATTGGATTAGGTATTTGACAGAATATGCCCATTTTCTTTTTTACCAAGGTATTTACCAGTATATCTGTGTTATGTTTAACTCTGCTCTTAGTGCAAAATGCCACTTTACACATCTTTCCTTGCTTCAACCTGTGACACTTCAGGATCAATAACCTGAACAAGGGCAATCTGGTCTCTCCTGTGTTAGCAGGAGCTACTTGTACCACCATAAATAGTGCAAATAAGATTTCTAGGAACAGACTTTGGAAGATGTTCTCTTTACATTGTAGCTATAGACTGGTTTACAGTTTGCTTCCCCTCTGTCAGTGCACAATCACAATCTGTTGGGGCATTACACTCCTGAGTCAGGCTGCCATTGTGCATGGGGCTGCAGCATGGGCCTGGGGTCTCTGCACTCGCAGTCACGGTAGTGATGCACAGACCTTCAGGGAAGGTCTTGCTGCTGTTGTACAATTAAACCTTGTATCCTTGTGTCGTCATTGCTATTTTGCAACCAAGTGGAATAGACTTAAAGACAGCCTGGGATGTATTTGCAGTTGTATTACAACTGCATGGGAATCAGCCCTAGACCTGGAAGGCCATTCTCTCCCTGTCACAGAAGCCTTGAGTCAAGGGAGTGTTTTCACCCTCCTTCCTCACACCTTATCTGCAGGGCACAAGTCATAAGGTTAAATGACCTTTAGTATTTCCTCCAAAAGTTCTGGGTCAGGAAAGCTTCATGCAGGGTAATGGAATAGAGCTGGGCAGCACCTATGACTGACCAAGTCTGGATTGTTAGTGGATCACTTTGAATTAGCATGTAGTGACTTTGAGAACTCAAGGAGGTTTCTGTGAGCTACTGTGTTATAAAGTCCTGCTCTGGACAGTACATTATAGCATTATAGAAATCTTTTTATTACCACCGACCTGACGCACCAAGGCTGCAGTGCCGATCGATAAATTAAAACCAAGAAACCAAGGACAGAAAACTGGTGGAAACGGTGGAAATTATTCACCTCAACCCTCCCAGGGAAAAGGGCAGCCCTGCGGGCGAGCACCGGCCCCGGAAGGGGTGTGGGGGAAACGGCGGGCGGGGTGGGGCTAGGGCGGTTCGGAGTGCTCTGAGTACTCGGTCTCGAGCTGTGCTCACCCCCTCCCGGCGCTACCCTGTTGTACCAGCCCCGGGGCGGCTGCTCCGTTCCCGGCAGTCGCGGGAGGCTCTGCCCCTGCGGTGCGCGGCTCCTTCCAGTTCCCGCCTTTGTCAGCTACGGCGGGCAGTGGCAGTCGGCCGGCCGGCTGGCAGGCCGACCCGCGTGGCTCCTTTGTATGCAGTAGCTGCTCCTGAATGCGGAGGCAAAGCCGGTGGCTTGGCAGGGAGCTTTTTAAAAATAACAGCTCTCCCTCCTCTCCGTCCTCCGTTCTCTTCCTCCCGCTGAGGCGGACGGGGACCCACCTGGGCTTCTCTTTCTCTCTTCTCGTTTACCTACACTTCTCCGCCTCCCTCCCGCTCGTCCTGCTCCCCGGGAAGGCTCGGCGCCCCGCAGCTCTGATCCCTCGGTGGTTTGTCTCTCCCCATTCCCGGGAAAGCACCTGAAGGTGGATCTAATAAACCTCCCGGCTGTCTCTCCAAGGGCACTTCTTCCAAAGCAACGGCATGGATGCAAGATTTTATCCGGCTGCGGCGGGCGGCTCTCTTCCCGGAGATAACTCCAACCTGGACTTTGCCCAGTGTTTGGGTTACTACAACAAGGTGATTATTCCCGCGCGTGTTAATTCCCCAGCAGCCGCAGCTCGGGCTCCGTCGGGGCGGGGAGGCTTGGGGTTGGGGGATGCCACAAAGTCGGGGTGGTAGGGTCCGCCCGGGTCTCCGGTCCCAGAAAGTTGGGGGCAGCGAGTGTCCGTGGGGCGGAAGTAGCGGGGCCGGAGCCACCGGACGAGTGCCTGCTGGTTCGGAGCAGCTGGACCGGGAGCCTCCCCGCAGGCCTCAGCCCGGCGCTTCGGCTGAGTCAGAACCCTGAACTGCCCCGCGGCCGGGAGCAAAAGGCAGCGGCTCTCTGCGGAGCGCAGCTCAGGCCGGGACCGGTGGAACTTTTACCCGGGCTGGAGCCGGTGCGGCCCCTCGGCGGGTCGGAACGAGCCCTGGGGGTCTTGGGTGGCCCTGCCGGGGAGGGGAGAAGAAGGGACGGGACGCCTCCGCTCCGCTTTTTGGGGGGATCCCGGGTCTGTTACGGCCAGTAACTAAAGGATTATCTCAAACAGGAGGGTTATCTACATCAGCGGCAGTGCGGGGAGATAACAAACGGTTTGGTTTGAGGAGCGTTCTCAGAGAAGTTGCAGTACCACTTCCACCTATTCGCACCTTCTCTGTGGCAGGATTAATTCACTGAGTGAGCGTTACAGTCAGACGCAATAATCGTTTCCCAGCGGCTACCTTCATTTGCAGAAATATGTTTTAATGATACGAGGATGATTTGTTTCACAAATCACCCAAATCTGGGAAAGGCAAAGTTCAAAATGAGAATGTGACTCACGCTATTTTGAAAAAGTCTTAGCTGTTTTTACTGGGATGTGTCAATAGCACATCGAGCTATTAGCACTGGGCTCTCACACAGGCACGTAAAGATCCCTTTCACACTGTTTTTCCTGGTGCTGTGTTTGTCCAACCTCTGGGGCCTTTTGTGAGGCACTGTATGAAATGCTGGGGAAAAGAAGGGTGCTGCACAAAGTCTGAACTTCTGTTAAAACCTGCTTTCTAAGAATCCTTTCCAACAGAGTAGATAAAGTTTGATGAAACACAAAGATTACTTTGAGAGAGAAATAACGTGTGTTCAAAATGAAGAGATTCAGTAGCTGAAGAAAACTCTCCTGGAGAAATTGCTTCTGAATAGACGTCACAGCCATACTCCTGTTATAAATTGAGACCACAACGGATCATAATCCAATTAAAATTTTATTAATTATATCAAGTAGGATATGAGCAAAACAGCGCTGGACGACAGGGGAGTCTGCGCTCCGACAACTGCCGTACTGATCAGTTCAAACAGCCCCCTTTTATATATCTTTATTTCAGTGTTCATGACGTAGTTGCGGTACTCTGCGCATGCTTCAGCTGTTGCCAGGGGGTCCACTTCTGCCTTCTGGTGGTCTTTGGGGCTGAAGTAAGAAGTCTTCCTCCTTGTTCCATAGTTGACCTTTTACCCATATATCCTTTTACGGAGTTGTTTGTCTTATTTCTGCCAGTTCCTGAAACACCTTATGGTTATCTTTAGTCAACGGCTGCTATGGTTGCATAAACGGTACTAGGTTTGGTTTTTGTAAGCGATTGTGGTTATCTTGTCTCGCACAAGTTGTGACTGAGCAAGCGACCCCATATCCCCTGCTGCCCAACCTTCACATTGGGCCTCACATAATCCCAATAAACAATACCCTTCTCCTTAGTTTCTTACAATCCCCCCTTTTTCTTTCTATCCTATTATTGTTTATTAGATGCTACTTTCATTCTTGGTTCTGCAAGCAATCCTGTTTCCACACTCCCAACATTTATCATAACACTTACAATGCAATATTTCGCAGTTACAATCATAGTTTTTACGTGGTATAACACATTCACAATAATCTTCATTCTCATTATCTTTATCCTCATTAATAGATACACTCTTATATTTTACCCCAGATCTCATAGTTAAAATAAGCAGTTTAGCAACGTCGAACCGCTCTCTAACAAAGTGTAAAATATAGCGTAATATACAAGGCCCAACTATAAGTCCCAAGATCAATATAATAAGCGGTCCTGCTAAAGCAGACAACAAAGTGATTAGCCAAGGTGAAACATTAAACCAGTTCTCATACCATGACCTGCCTGCCTCACGATCTTTCTTACATTGATCTAACCTTTTCCGGAGTTCAGCCATGGTGTCCTGGACTACTCCCGTATGATCAGCAAAAGAACAACATTCTTCATTGAGAGCTACACATAACCCACGTTCCTTTAAGAATAATAGATCTAATCCTCTTCTATTCTGCAGTACTACTTCTGATAAAGACTTTACTGAAGTGGCTAAATCTTGGATAGATTGTTCTATTTTTGCTAAATCCGCATCTACAGCCACCTGTAAATTTTGTAATTCCTGACCTTTTACTAGAGAGGCTTTGCCTGTACCTGCTCCAACTCCGCCCGCTAAGGTTATCACTGTAATTGGCTCTCGTTTTCCTCTATTTAGGTCTCCTTTAAAGTGGCCTAACACCTCCTCAGAGGTGTGATAGATCAGAGGAGGAACAATAATCACTTGTACGCAAAACTGTGATTCATCAAACACGTTTAGGGATAGGCAAGGCGTTATTCCGATGTCTGAACAAACCCATTTAGCTCCTGGTGTCGGGATGGCCCATTTGTCATTTCTATTTCTATGTCTCTTTATAGCTTCTGTAGTAATTGTTGCTGATTGATTGCACAATGGCTGATAATTTTTAGGCACTGTCCCTATACATTTTCCTTGACCTGTTACTGATTGAATAGTAATTCCTTGCGTATGGTTTTTCTGGTCATCCCATGGGCATTCTTGTGGGTTTGAACCACTAGACCATTGAATCTTCCCTACTTTTCCAATTGCCTCAAAATATGGTGGTCTAACATTGTAACATAACCAGCATTCCTTAGTTAGATCTGGTTTGCTTTCATTAAGGGCACGATAAGAGGCTTGCATTAAATCCCATAAAGGGTCTTTGAATTCTGACTTTCCTGAATCCCTAACTACAGAAGACTCAGTCACCGCGTCTGTTACTGATAGGGAGTTAACACTTGTGGGGACAATCTTTTTCTTAGGAAAAGTGGGTGGATTCAATACTTTATTCGGCCCAACAGGGAGTGGATCATGTGGTATTTTAACTTTTCTTATGAGAAAGTGCCCTCCCCTGTCTTTAGGAATTCCTGCATGGATACGTATTCCCCATGTTCGTCCTATTAACCACTTGTCATCTTGGGGATTTAATACTTGAAATTTGATGTAGGTACAGATTTCCCTGTCACGTGAAGATACATAATCGTCACGTAGACTTGTAAGATCTACACCTGTGCCTTCAGGTACACATCCGTTAGGAGTCCAGGTTGCTTTTATATATTTATCAGGAGTATTTACTGACCAGCCTGAGGCTATTGTCTCACATCCCCAATACCCACAATAGTAATGTCCGGGATAATTACAGTAAGTTGGTCCAGAGGCCGGGCATATATAAAATGGAGGCCCCTTTTCACAAGGTATTGGTATTAAATCACAAAGTTCCACTATGAATTCAGGTGGCCCTGGGTCGCTAAAAGTGGCTATTGTTCTCGTTCCTTCCCAAGATACTAGTTCCCACTTAAATGGTTCATGTGGGTTTTCCCATTTTGCCTGGGTTATTATCAATATCAAGACTAATGGTATACCAGGAAAAAGGGTGTTTGTCAATTTTGCCAATTTAAATATATTTTTACCAGTCCTGGGGAAGTTCGGCCATTGCTGTTTTTGCATCCCATTGTTCTGGTTCTTTTCTCCACAGTTTGTTCCTCTTCTGCCTCGCCCGTCGACTCGGTTGCTTCGAGCCACGGGGTGTACCATCTTCTCGGCAGCAAGGGAATTCTTCAGGAGAATAGCTGTTTCGGGCTTTCTGCCTATTCACATAGGCTTCCCACTTTGCAGCTTTAACTAATGGGGCAAAGCAAGGCATGGTTAGTACTTCCCTTCTACACTTTATAACCAAAATCTCAGTTACAAAGGGGACTGGTTCATTGGAGTGGTAACAATAATATTGAGGTTTTACTCCTTTGGCAAAAATCTTCCACCACTCGTGGGATTCCCGAATAATTTCTTGTTTAGACTCTAATTGTTTTTATTTCCACTCAGTGAGAGTTCTTTGGATTTTCCAACACTGTGTGCAAACTCCTATCGGAGGGTATCCATATTCGCAGTGTGTCCACCATTTATCCTGGCATACCTTACACCTAAAACAAGCAAATGGATAACAATTGCAGTTCAAATTATTACATCTAATTCGTATATCTAGAGTACATATATTATTTACATCAGCCTATCTTCTATATTCACTATTGTGTGGTTGCATAAGTTTAGCAATTTCCTTCAGCACACTTTGTACGCTTCCATATATAATAGACAAAAAGAGAAGTAATTATAGCAAATATAAACATCAATACACACTTTATACCAAAAGGTAATGCGTCAAAATAATCAAATAAAGTCTCTATCATTGCGTTATCTTTTCAGAGTTATCTTGGTGTCACCTGGAGTACTGATTACTTTCCAGTGGGGTTTTGTCACTGTGCCTTTAATGCGACTGGCATGAGTCCATCCACGCTCAGCAGTCTGGATAGCTGTTTCTGTTGTAAGCAAAACAAGATAAGGTCCCTCCCAATTAGGTTTTAGGGTTTCTTCTTTCCACACTTTAATCAATATCCAATCCCCAGGTTTAACATTGTGAATTTTTAAGTCTAACAGGGGGCGTTGCACAATCAGTCCATGTTCCCAGAGCTTGTTACGATGTTCTGCTAATTGTGAAACATATTCATTAATCACACGGTCTCGAATTAAAACATTTGTTTGTGGACTTTCAATTCTATAAGACATTCCATACACCATTTCAAACGCTGATATTCCTACATCTGCTCGGGGTCTGGTTCTGAGAATTAATAGTGCCATGGGTAGGCACTTAATCCATGATAATTTGGTTTCTATCATTAATTTAGTCAAAATAGTTTTGATTTCTCCATTCATCCTTTCAACTTTTCCCGAACTTTGTGGATGCCATGGTGTATGGTATTCCCACTTAATACCCAAGCTTTCTGTTAGATCTCTAACAATTTTTGACACAAAGTGTGTTCCTCTGTCCGAGTCGATTACTTCAGGTACTCCATATTGAGATATAATGTGTTCAAGTAACATTTTAGTAACTTGGTTAGCAGTTGCCCTGGAGGTAGGAAAAGCCTCAACATAATGTGTTAAATGATCCACCATAACCAATAAATATTTATAACGCCCTACTCTAGGTAGTTCAGTAAAATCCACTTGTATGTGTGAGAAAGGTCTGTATGCTGGGGAACGTCCTCCAAGAGGTTTTTGTCTCATGTTGCTTCGATTAACCTTTTGACAGGTCTCACAGGCTGCCGTGACTGTCTTTGCTATATTATATACGCCTATACAGGCAAACTGTTGATTGAAATGATCAACTAACGCCTGTGTTCCCCAGTGTGTTTTACTATGTATCTTTGAAAATATTTCGAGTCCTATGCCTTTCGGCAAGACTTCTCTCCCATCTGGCAATATGTACTTCCCATCTTGTTCCTTAGCTCCCATTTGTTCTAGTTTTTCCTTTTCTGCAGACTCAAAACTCAAGTTCTTATTAACAGGTACTTGTTGCATAGTCAAAATCATACTATAATTGCCTGCCACTCGTTTTGCTTCTGTATCAGCTGCATTATTTCCCCTAACTTGATAACTTGTACCTCGCTGGTGTCCCTTTATATGTACAACTGCTATTTTATTCGGCATTTTCAATGCCCCCAGAACTCGCCGAATTAATTCCGGGTGTATTAGTTCTTTTCCCTGTGAGTTAACAAATCCTCTTTCCTCCCATATTTTTCCAAAAGTGTGCACTACTCCGAACGCATAGCGTGAGTCTGTATATATAGTTCCATCCTTTCCCTTTAGTGACACTAATGCTTTCCACAATGCATACAGCTCACAGGCTTGAGCCGACCAGCTGGCACTCAGGGGGCCTGATTCTATTGTCTTAAATTCTCCTTTTTCCAACTTAACGATGGCATATCCGGACAATCGTTTACCTTCCACTATTCGTGATGACCCATCTGTAAATAATACTTCTCCACATTGTAGTTCTTCTTCTTCTAAATCTGGCCTAATGCGTGTCTGTTGTTCAATTGTTTGAAAACAATTGTGCAATAGTTCATTACCTTCTCCTGGGTATAAAAATTCAGCGGGGTTAACTGCTCCAATAGTTTTCAAAGATAGTTTAGGGGATTCTATAAGTATTCCCTCATACTTTAATAATCGGCTATCTGTAAGCCATTTTTCTGCTTTTTGTTGTAACACTCCCCTGATGTTATGAGGCACATATAAGACAACTTCTCCATTAAAGGTAATGCGATTCGTTTCCTCAAGTAATAAGGCAGCAGCAATGATTTGTAAACAACTCGGCCAACCCCTGCTCACAGGGTCCAATAGCTTTGATAGGTATGCCACCGGTTTCTTCTGTCCGGCCCATTCCTGAGTTAATACTCCGAATGCCGTTCCTTCATGTATGTTAACAAATAAATGGAATGGCCGCTTTAAATCTGGTAGACTTAAAACCGGTGCTTGACTTAACTCTCTTTTGAGGCTGACAAACTGCTCTTGATCCTGAGGGGTCCACTTGGGTATTTTGTCTTTAGACAGTTGTTCATATAAGAATTTAACTTTAAAGCTATAGTTTTCTATCCATTGCCTACAATACCCAAATAGCCCTAATGCCTGCCGAATTTGCCTCTTAGTGACAGGCATAGGTAATTCCAAGATTCCTTTAATGCGCTCTGGATCCAATATTTTCTGGCCGTTAAACAAATAATGTCCCAAATATTTCACTTTTTCCTCCACAAATTGTAACTTTTCTCGTGATACCCCTAGACCCTTTTGTGCAAGAAAGTTTAGAAGTCGAATGCTTTCTTTTCTTACATGCTCCTTAGTATTCCCTGCTATGAGCAGATCATCTACATACTGTAACAGCACGTTCCCCGCTTGTACCTGGTATTCTTTTAAGAGCTCTTCCAGGGCCTGTCCAAACAGATTAGGGGACTCAGTGAACCCTTGGGGAAGCACGGTCCATCTCAATTGTTGTCTACAGCCTGTCTCTATGTCTTCCCATTCAAAGGCAAAATAATCACGGCATTCTTCTGCCAGTGGACAGGCCCAAAAGGCATTCTTTAAATCAGCCACACTATACCAGGAGTTATGGGGTCCTAGTTTGCTTAGCAGTGTGTATGGATTTGCTACTACAGGGAACCGGGTGATAGTTCTTTTATTTATTTCCCTTAAATCATGTACAAGCCGATATTTCCCATTTGGTTTCTTTACAGGCAAAATGGGGGTGTTAAAGGGTGACATACAAGGCTCTAAGATTCCTTGTGCTAACAATCGATCAATTTCTGGCTTTAATCCTCTTCGTCCTTCTAGGGATATGGGGTATTGCCTTACCCTCACAGGTATGTGGGGTTCGGAAATTTGGATTTTAATCGGTGGAATTTCCAATCTACTAATTGTGTCCGGAGAGTACCAGACATCGGGGTTAATTTGTTTTTGATCATCCACGGTCAAAGGATAAGCAGACACTGTCAGCTCTTGATTTTTCACTTTAATTTCTAATTGCAATTCAACAATTAAATCTCGTCCTAACAGATTAAATTCTGCTTCAGGGACGAGCAAGAGTTCACCCATTCCAAATTTATTTTCAGTTTCAAATACCACATTTTTGATTTTGCTTACTTTAAAGGGTTCTCCTTTTGCCCCAATTACTTGTACTTTTTCAGGGGAAACTTTACATCCCTCAGGTATTTGCTTAATAGTTGATTTTTCAGCCCCAGTGTCTACTAAAAAGGTGAACTCTTGTTTATGGGGACCTATTCTTAATTTTATCAAGGGCTCATGATGACTCCGGTCCCCTAAGATATAGAGCCCCTGACTCTCCTATTCCGTTTTCAACATTTCCTCATCTCTGATCCTTTTTCTGCAATTCTTCTTTATATGTCCCTTCTTTCCACAGTAAAAACAATATCTCTGTTCCTTCTCTACTACTACGTTCCCTTGTTTCGTTCCAGCAGATCTGTGTTCACCAGTTCGCCCTTTGCGATCCTCTCTGACCGCTGCTACCATCATTTTTACTTGTCGCTTGCTGCTCTCTTCTTCCCGCCTTACGTAAACTTTCTGAGCTTCTCTCAGTAATTCATCCAGCCCTCTATTCTGCCAGTCTTCTAACTTTTCAATCTTCTTTCTGATATCTTCCCATGATTTTGCCACAAACTGAGTTTTGAGGAGCGCTTGCCCTAAAGGGTCGTCTGGATTTACCCCAGAGTACAGCTGAAGGGCTTTCCTCAGTCGTTCTAGCCACTCAGTAGGGCTTTCATCTTTCTTTTGCATTTCATTAAATGCTTTATTGATATTCTGGCCACGGGGTACTGCTTCTCTAATTCCCTGAATTACTATAGTTCTCAGATCCTGCATATGAGTTCTATGTACCGGATCTTGATTATCCCAATTAGGTCTTTGGAGTGGCCATTTAATATCTGCTTGGGGTCCCTGGACATGTTGAGCATCCCACAGTCTCATTCCTGCTCATCTAATCATATCTCTTTCCTCAGTAGTAAATAATTGACCAAGGATAGATTGCATCTCATCCCAAGTATAAAGGTTTGGTCCCAAGAATTGATCTAATCTTTCTGCCACTCCGAGTGGGTCCTCAATTAAGTTTCCCATCTTGGTTCTTTTAAAATCTCATAGGTCAGCTGAATTTAAGGGTACGGAAATATATCCGATCACAGGTTGAGGTCCCCCCATGGGTATTTCCCTTAGGGGGTACATCTGAGCTGCCCCTTTTTGACTTCTAGTTACGCGTCTAGGAGGAGGGGGAGACTCTTGTTTCGACTCCGGTGGGGAAGTGGATGCTCTGGGGGCCTCTGGAGGGGCTGTGGGGGCAGGAGGAGGAATGTAAGGTGGGGGGGTTTGAAGGGTTTCGTCTAATTCTTCCTTCCTTTTCTTTTGTTTAGTTTTTATTTCATTCAACGGGTAAAGTCTAGCTCCCGGTCTTTCTAGCCACACTTCCGCATATTGACTCTCCTCCGGGTTAAGGGGTTTTTTATTATTAACCCAGAGGTTTAATTGCTGTCTTACCCAATCTTCTTCTGACCCATAGACTGGCCAAAAGACATTTTTAGAAATCTTCTTCCCTCCCCATATCTTAGTACAATATTCTATCATTTTTTGTTTATCTTTTCCTAGGGTTCCAGGGAAATATCTCCAATTGTCTAAGATATATGCCAGAGGGGTATTCTTAGGTACAATGGGTACCCTTCCCATGGGAGTCGAAGGCTTGCTGCCCTTCGCCCCCATCTTCTGGAATATCCACAAACATACACTCACTCACTCCTCTTGTTCCTGGCCCAGTCCCTCGCGGGAGATGGAAAATGCAGTCCACACTCGCTTGGTTCAGTATATCGAACCTCTCATTTGTTATATTCCAGGAAACCCAATCCTGCCCGAACGGCAAGCCCGCGAACAACTTCGCAATATACTTATGCGTCCTGCGTCTTCGTCCGGACTCCCGTGCACAGAATTTTTATGGGATTTTACCGGTTTCTCCTTTGCTCATTATTCTAGAATTTAGGTTCGTCAGTAAGGTTGGGGTGAGCTGTTGGTCACGGGGCCGCGAAATGTCGCGGGGCGCCTCCCCGGAGGACCAAAGCCTACCGTTCCTTATCCGAGTCACGGCACCAGAAAATTGTTATAAATTGAGACCACAATGGATCATAATCCAATTAAAATTTTATTAATTATATCAAGTAGAATATGAGCAAAACAGCGCTGGACGACAGGGGAGTCTGCGCTCTGACAACTGCCGTACTGATCAGTTCAAACAGCCCCCTTTTATATATCTTTATTTCAGTGTTCATGACGTAGTTGCGGTACTCTGCGCATGCTTCAGCTGTTGCCAGGGGGTCCACTTCTGCCTTCTGGTGGTCTTTGGGGCTGAAGTAGGAAGTCTTCCTCCTTGTTCCATAGTTGACCTTTTACCTATATATCCTTTTACGGAGTTGTTTGTCTTATTTCTGCCAGTTCCTGGAACACCTTATGGTTATCTTTAGTCAACGGCTGCTATGGTTGCATAAACGGTACTAGGTTTGGTTTTTGTAAGCGATTGTGGTTATCTTGTCTCGCACAAGTTGTGACTGAGCAAGCGACCCCATATCCCCTGCTGCCCAACCTTCACATTGGGCCTCACATAATCCCAATAAACAATACCCTTCTCCTTAGTTTCTTACACTCCATATCTCTTTCCGATTATGTCCACAGTGGCTGATATGTTTGTGAGTCAGTTTGTCAGGTATGGGGGCTGCCTCCGTGTCAGAAGGCACAGATACCCTTCCACTGGAGACACAGCAGTGCTGTGCGCACAGCCGTGCCTCACATGCTCTATGTGCACAGGCTGTTAGTGTGCTGCTTTGTTAGTAGTTAATATAGAAAGACACAGGAGCATGAATTAAAGATGAAATGTCAACCTTAACGTTGAATGCTGCTAATGACTTCAAGAGCTCTAAAATCCATAGTAAATGTTCACTGTTGTCTGATATGCCAACTAATTTGGGAAATGTGCAGCACTGACTGGCAAGCAGCATGCTTACTGTAAATTTCGCTTATTTAGTGACTTTATTGTGTTATGCATGGCAGCCATTTTTTTCAGGCTCTAACAGGTTACTGTATGGGGCTTTTTAAAAATTTATTTTTATGTCCAAAATCTTGACTGTCTTCTACAAGCCAGTAGTTTATTGCGTCCCTTAATTTGCTGCAAACACACAGTTATATATAACTTTTTGACTGTATTTCCCTTCATCATACAATGAGAACAGAGCACACATTCAGAAAAAGCCAAAAATAACTAACTTCTGACCTATTCGAAACCACATTTCAGTTGCTGTGCTCTTGAACATAATTTGGGCAAGTTGCTTGTAGGCTGGGCTTCTAATCTGCCGCAGAAAATGCAGCTCATGATGCATGTGTCTTATAGGAGATATCTTTGTATGCAAAAGGCCTGATCCGGAGCAGGCTGACACAGATGAGGATGGGTTGTTGCTGCTGTGAGCTCTTCCTTGGCTCTGGCAGGAAAACAGCAATGTAGTGTACTGGTGTTTCCAGGACAAAAGAGGAATTTGTGAATGAGTTCCTAGAAAGGAGGATTTTAACTGCATTAATCTAATCTCTTTTTCTGCATTGTTTATAATCTGTAACTATTAGGAATCATTACAATTTCTTGGATTTTTGTTATGTTTTAATCTGAAAAAAGAGTGCATTTATTTTGAAATCTTTCTTCCCTCTCTCCTCAACTTTCCTTCCATTCTGTGCTTTCCCCTCAAAAGGAGTTGAAATATTTACTCTGTTGAAATAAATGGGAGAACTGTTACTGATTTCACTGGGAACAGTATTTCACCTCAAGTCTTTCTGAAACTCATTTGAATATCCTGCTCACTCATCCATGCCTGCTTCATTGTTAGGAGCTGAATCCATATTCTCCTTCTGACAGTGACATTGCTGGTGACAACTGCCAGGAAGCAGGAAGTGCAATGGCAAGAGTAAACACCCTGCATGGTTGTATATATGTGCAAAAGCAGAATTATTTATGTGAAAATATTCTCAGGATTATTAAGACACAGAGTTGATGGCATATGGCCTACCTGTGAAAAAGTGTATCTTGTATCACAGTGTCTAAAAATATTGAACATAAAGCCTTTTAGTGTAAATACATTGCACTCTGTGTGACAGTTCTGTCTTCTACCTGTATGCCTTACATAGATTTTCCCATTACTGTATAGTCTTCTTTTTATTTGTGGGTACAGCACTGTCAGAAACATGGTAGACTGACCCATGCAGCCCCAGGTAGGAGGGGGCTCTTGCTTTGCCCTTTGAGCAAGGGACCAGCAGCAGGAGGGGAATTGCAGCATGAGTCCTGGGCTTGTAGCCACATGTGCTTGGAAGCCAACTCATACCTGCAGGTCCCCTTTGCTTGGATTCCTTCTCCACAACTGCTTTTTAAGAGTAATGTCATGCTCTTGGCATTGGTTGTCAATACTGGATAAGTAGACCTAAGTGTAAGGGATGCCATCTTGGGGTTTTCTTGGGAGCATTACTTTTGAGTATATGATAGGCATTTGAAAAGACTAACGTACATCTGTATCCCTGCCATTATTGGTAGTACAGCAGTTTCTACAAGATTCCAGGTTGGAATTATTTTTGTTGAGAGAGATGCAACATGGTAAACACATGGAAATGGAAAAAGAGGAAGAAACGACACAGAAATATGGTGAATTTTTTTTTCTGCATCTGGAATATTGTGTCCAGTTCTGGGCCCCTCAGTTCAAGAAGGACAGGGACCTGCTGGAGAGAGTCCAGCACAGGGCAACTAAGATGATTAAGGGAGTGGAGCACCTCCCTTATGAGGAAAGACTGAGGGAGCTGGATCTCTATAGTTTAGAGAAGAGGAGACTGAGGGGTGACCTTATTAGTGTATATAAGTATATAAAGGGGGAGTGTCACAAGGATGGAGCCAGGCTCTACTCAGTGGCAAACAATGATAGGACAAGGGGTAATGGGTACAAACTGGAACACAAGAGGTTCCACTTAAACTTGAGAAGAAACTTCTTCTCAGTGAGGGTGACAGAACACTGGAACAGACTGCCCAGGGAGGTTGTGGAGTCTCCTTCCCTGGAGACATCCCTGTGTAACATTATCTAGGTGTTCCTGCTCTGGCAGGGGGATTGGACTAGATGATCTTTTGAGGTCCCTTCCAATCTCTAACATACTGTGATACTGTGAATTGTCCAAGGTTATGCAGTTGGTCACTGACATAATCAAAGTCACAACCAAGGTATTTGTGGGTCACAGTAGTAGGGGACGCTAAAATGCACAGAAGCACCCATCTGTCAGCTTGACCCAGTCTCAAGGGAGATGTGTTGCCTAATGGGGACTCAGTTCAGGGATGTTGCAGAGAGGTGGCCTGGTCTAATAAGTCCCACTGAGTATTACCCACTTCTAGTCATCCACGTGGGTGCCAGTGATATAGATAGCAGTAGCCTGGAGAACATTAAGAAGGACTACAGAGCCCTGGGAGAGGTGGTTAGGGGCTCTGGAGCTCAGATAGTCTTCATCAGCACAACTTACTCCTGCTTCCATACATTTACAGTGTAAGGGTGACCTGAATGAATCATTCCCAGCAGAAAAAGAGTTGAACACAGCCTTTCCCCAATGTCACCTGTTAAGGAACAGTGTCTTAGCTCCTTCCACCCAGAGCACATGTGGAGGATGAAAGGGCACAGAACAAAAAGGATGGAATACAAGTGTAGAAAGAAAAAAGAGTACTAACCAGGTCTGGTTTAGAAAATAACCTAAAGCCTCCTAGAATCAATAGGAAGTCCCTTTAACTGATTGCAATGGGCTTTATATTAGACCTATATTCTACTTACAAGTACAACTGCTATATCAATAATATTTTGAGTTACCCCTCAAATCAGCAGCTACACTGGTAACTTCTGGCTAAGAAAAAGTACAATTAACAGCATGATAATTCATTAGAAATAATCTCACAGCAGTCCTTTCTCAGATTGCAGAGGCAGCTGACATATATAAGTGATTATGCAGGCATGAATTTCCTATATAAATGATGCAATAAAGAAAAACTTTTGTTCTTAGCATTAATTCAGATCAAATATTCATTGATATCTACATTTCTCAGCAAGTATCTCAAGCAGAGATCAATAAACACTTATTAGTCACTGACCATGTTCTCTTCAGTAAAGGAGGGAATATCAGCTAGCAGATGGGAGCAGCCAAATAATAGGGTGAGCTGGAGTCTAGTGCTTGTCTGCCAGATGATCATTTACCTTCTGTTTGTCTCAGTTGTTGCATCTAGAAAATTACAGATCAAAGGATTAAAAACCAACAATGCACAAAGTAATTTTAATAGTCATTCCTTAAAAATACAAATAATTATTTCAATATGCACACATGGAATGCTGCAGGGGGGTGGGGAAATCCCAAATGAAAGGTTTTGGTTTGTGAAAATTCTAGGCCTTTCAGGGAATACATTACCTTGAAAAACTGGGAAAAACAAAATTATTAGAATTTTCAAACATTTCTATGTGCCTACTTTGACGTTTCTGTGGATTGCTGAAGTTTCTTATCTGAAGTATTTCACCACCTCAACTCACCTATGACAATTTAAACCATATTCTAGCAGAAAAACAGATATTTGTTTACAGACTAGAGACTGCTGAAATATGTTACATCAAAAAGGTTTCTGCCACTTCAAAGAAGGTATTCCACAAATCTCCAAAATAACCTGTATATAATGGACAATATAGGATTACTTCTTGGCAGAGTGAATATCCTGTTGCTATTGACTGCAGTATTACAGTATCCTGACATACTAGTATACATTTATTGTGAGATAAAGACCATGCTGAAAAAAAAAAACCTGATTGCAGTACTGAAAACAGAAAATAAACTGTCCAGTAATATAAAAATTGACTTCTTTAAGAGAACAATGACTGGAACAGCATCACTTAAAGATTAGCATCAAAGAATAAAAGCTTTAACTGAAACCAAGAAATTGTTGCAATGTATTCCTTTCTTCCAGGGATGCCATTTTAAAGCAAGACAGGAAAACTTAGTTGGAGATGGCTCTGTATGTGTAGATGGATAGATAGTTAGCATTTATAGCATCTGTTGATATAAACCTGTGGAAACTGTGTGGTATGTTTCTGTTTTTTTTGTTATTCCCCTTCTCTCTACATGCATACCTTTGTTGAATTTAAACTAAAAGAATTGCTAAAAGAGGATATAAAAAAGCTGCTGGGCATCTACCTTTTAAAAGGGATTTACAAGGGCAATGTAAAAATAAAATATTCATCCTGAGCAATCCAAATTCTTCTTTAAATTAGTCTAGAGGAATTTTTCAGCCAGAAACTTTCATTTTACAGTAGAACCAAATCTTATTACTGAAAAAAAAAAATTAATGAAACTTATCTGAAAAGTCTAAGTGTGATATGGTGAAGAGTATTTCCAGGTGAGCAAGGTTACATTTAATCCTTGTATCTGCACCAGATTCACTCATACCTGGTTTTCAGTTTTAATTTCATCCAATGTTCTATTAGGTAGTTATTTGAAATATACAGCATATACTATATGACCTCTGATATATTTCAGGTGCACGTTTCATTATGAAGTACCTAAACAAGGATGTGGTGATATTCCTGGAGCGATAAAGAAAATCCTTCCATTATTTGCTGGGTTTAGTGCAATAATACTGTATTAAAAATTAACAGATTTCTAGAAGTTTGATCTAAGGACCACAATAACATCTCCAAAATGAAATACTATACTTTCATTTGGGAGACTTATGTTCTGTTTATAGAGCTGAGTTCTCTTTTGTGATGCTTCAATGGGCTGGGTTTTCAACATTGAAAAGCTGAAGACAGATTTCATCCAGTTCTCTAGACTATTTCCCCAAGCTCATAAACATCATGTGCCAAGCTGTTCTTAAAGAATCAGGCCTCATTTCCATCAATGGCTAATATTTAATAAAACATCAGATCACAAAACGAAATCTAAAAAAATTCAGCACTAAAATAACACTGACTTGCTACTAAATTCAATGTTCTTTGATACAAGTCTATTTCAATGACATTTTTTCCAGGTTTCTACAGCAGTCAAAATAATCAATGCAGAATTTTCCATATGATTTACACATTGCTTTTGAAAATTAATTGAAACAAAAAATGCTTATTTCTGCTGCGTGGCTTGTTTTCTAAAGCATATTCTCTTTCTTTTAAAGTGAGAGAACAACCTCCGCTTCAGGAACAATTTTCTGAGACTGTGTTTATTTGCTTCTCTGCTTTTATGAAAACAATTTATTTTCACTGAACTCTTCAAGATAAGTACTGAAGTCAGGAAGAATGTACAATGACAAAGTACATTCAAGAAACAAATAATTTGCTAAAGAAAGGGTTTTGATTTTTATCTTTTTTAGAGATACAAAATATTTTCTTTCCTCCAACATACCATTTACAGATATTTTCCCCCTGCAATCACAAAGTGCTTTTTTGTATGCATGAAAAGAGGGGTGTGGGGCAGTAATCTTCTCATAGAAAAGCTACAGTATGCATCCTAAACAATGAAAGCTGTAGCATAATCCTTACAACCAAATTGCCTTCCCTGCCACACTCTTAAGAAATAATCTGCAGACAAATGACAGGGAGAGCAGGAGGAAACATGACCTTGCAGAGCCTCCTCCAAACACCCCCTATATGCCCAATCTTAGAAAATGGACAAAACAATTGTCCCTTGCAATGGCATGTCCATCTCTCCAGCTTTCATTCCACATTTCCCCCTTTCTCTGAGATGGTTTCTTAAGCCCCAGAGCTTGCTACAGAGCCTACGGATGCAGGGCATAGTGCCTCCTGTTCTTTGGGGACATAGAAGATCCTGCTCAAAAAGCTCCCTCTGTTTCCCTTATGGATTCAGCCCCGGACCCCTTCTCAGCTATCAACAACAAAAGCTCCAATATGCCAGACAATTACTGATTCCTGTTGTATTCTGAACTGCCCCTAAAATCAAGGTAGTCCGTAACATATATTTCAGGACAAAGCAGCCACATATTTAGACATATAATGCCTGTATTTTGAAATGCAAATTCTATAACTGCCTATGCAAAAGCTGCCATGAATATATTTAGGAGTTCCGTTTGGGCTGCCTGGAAGCATGGGTCTTACTGGATTAAAAAGACATGTTACTATCACTCCAATGAATGCACTTTAATTTGTGGGAATTCTCTTTAGAATTAAAAATATAAGATCTAGTCTATTCCTTGTCAGTCAGACATCCTAGCTTTTCATCATTCCATTTTTTTCAGTTCATGGAGGTAGGTATCATTTAAATAATCTCTGATAAAGTTCTCCTCCAGAGACAGACACATTTTGTAGGCTCAGCTAGTATAGAAATATCATCTATTTGTAATACTTGTCAAAGAGAATTGGGGGGAAAAAATCAAAAGCAGTTGAAAAGAGATTGTATTTCATGCTAATATACACCAAGGCTTTATTTAAAATATGCACTGTTAAATTTAATCAAATATCAACCCACCATTCAGAGTGAAATAATCTCTTTTAATTTACATGTATCTATGTGTGCCAAAGAGAAGTGCATTTGCTTTCAAGCAGGTGCACATCCTACTATGAATAAATATCTAACTCATCAAACTGCTTTACTGAGTCCATACTACAAAGGAGATTCATGCAATTAGATACAAGGAAATGAAAATAAATGACCTTGTTTGTTATAAAAAAAAAACAAAGACACGCAGCAAAATTAATGCAGTGAAGCCTGACCTTCTGACCTGAAAGAAAGAATCACCTCATTCCTTTATAGCAGGATCACAGTGCTCCAGCACCAGGCATTGTGTAACAAAGAAATACAAAATGAAGTATAATCTTTTGTAAATAAGTAAAATCAGTTCTGCTTTGTGGTTAAGTAACATTGAGCTTGGTAGCTTTGCAACAATAGCAGTGGGTAAGAGCTCTGTGGTAGATGACAGTGAAGAAGTATCTTAGGTAAATGTTTTACAATAACCAGCTAGTGTTTGCTGGCATGACAACAGAACTTTCTAAACCTGAAGTTCAGCCAAAGGGAGAAGTGATGAAGAGGAAGATGATGAAGAAACAACCCCCAGGGATTCCAAAGACCACTACCACATTATTATGCACATGAGGGAATTACGTAGAAGTACTTTCTAGAAATATGTTGTCATTGATTAGAGACATAATGAATATGTATATGACGTAATGAATATGTATGTTAATCAACAATATAAACACGGTTTGTTTGATGCTCGGACAAGACGCTAGGAGGAGCCCCGTGTCTCCTGGCGCCGCAATAAAGAATACCTGCTTGTCAACTTAAGCTTTGTTGGTGAGTTCTTGGAGTTTTTCTACGAATCAATTGTTACGCAGCTTTGCCTCTTTTGATGGATCTTAAAGCAGTATATTCTAAATATTAAATGTTTTACAGGTTAGAATAGGAAATTTGCATTAAAAAGCATGTTGAAACAAAATCAAGAGAGCAGTGATAAAGATTAATGCTGCTTTGTTTAAAGAGCACAGGTAAGCCCTGTGTATGTTAGTTCACTATAATACAGTTTTTCATTTAAGAAAAAAAAAAAAGGTATTCCAGGTACTAAAGAACCATGGAATGTCTCCTTTGGTGTTTGGAGAATTGATCGTGGAGAAAGATTTTAATTACCCAACTCCAGGGAAAGGAAACATTTTTCTTTTGTAAATCGTGCTATGATAATCTGACTTCTGAGGAAAAAAAAGCAATGTACTTCCACAGCTATCACCAAAAATACACTTTTTTTTTTCATTATCCTTTAATTAGGCAGGCAGAAATGCTTTCTCTGTACAAAGTCTACTGAATAATGCTTCTATGTGTTACATTTTCACTTTTGAATGATTCATGTCATTCTGGAACAGCATCCAGATGTAATGGGGGGCAAGGTGCTAGAAATTTGTTTCACTGCTTGTCTTTGGAGTTAATGAGAACACACAGTTGTTTTTATGGCAGTCCTCACAAAAAGAGCAGTGTGTAATTACAGTGCTGGTTCCCATTTTGTCACCCTCCAAAACAAGTCTGCTATTAATGAAACAACTCAGAACAGTTGCAGAAATGAATGGATCATGTGTCTGTATTTCCCTGAAAAAAGTTCCTACAGCAGGTATTATTTGTAAAGGATTTTTCCAAAACTTGTTCAGTGGGTTTTGTCCCCTTCTATCACTTTGAATGACACCCATTGAGCTGCTGAGGTAACTGCAGGGCCCTTCATAGCAATCAAGGCCTCAGCTCTGCAAGTTTCTCTTCCACCCTTAGTGAATTGAGTGGGAGACGGGGGACCATGGGGGCAGCTCTACTTGCAGTGCTCATAAGGTGAAGGGCACGTCACTAGTGACACTGAGGGCCACCAATGCCATTGGACAGTGGAAGGAATGCAGGCAAAATGGTCACGAAGTGCTGAAAAGTCAGTCTCTCACACTGGATGAGGCAGTGGGGCTGGTCATCAATAGGAGGACATGATCAGTGCCCCTGTTCTGTGCCGTGCCATGCCCTGCCATGGAGGATCTGTGACCAACACAGTGCTCTGGGGATTGGGAGCATTAGGGTGCAGCAGTTCTTTTCCTCCCCTCACTCTCACTCATCCTTCCACATTCTGTATGTGATGGAGCAGCTCCACCCCCTTAAGGACTCAGCATGACTTACTCCTGCTTCCATACATTTACAGTGTAAGGGTGATCTGAATGAATCATTCCCAGCAGAAAAACAGTTGAACACAGCCTTTCTGTTCATGAAGTGTTGTGAACAGCTTGTGTTTTTTCCAAAGGTATGTATCATTAAAAACTAAACAGCCCACATGGCTGAAGGTAGGGATATGCTTAAGTGGCGGATTGAATCAGAGACCTTCAGAGTATTGTTTTTTCAATAAATCTGCTTTTGTTCACATGAATTGAAACCAGACCACTCACATTTCCAAGAACTGATCTGCAAGGCCTGGTATGACAAGCCACATTTGAGGAAGACCTGCACAGCAAAGAGCCTTCTGAGAGCTGAGCCCAACCAGAAGAAATTCTGCTTTTGTGAAGCATGAACTCATGATCGCTGTCCTGTTCCAGGGCTCCCAGACACTTGTGTTCTACCTGAACATTCAGTGAATGGAAATATTACAAAAATTGGAATGGACAATGCCCCCTCCCCCCTTTTATTTTTCTTTAGCTTGTATTTAAATACTTACCACAAAACAGCCTAAAAAAAGGCACTCAGTGTCACTCTTTCATAATGCACTAAGACCCCGGCAGCTCCAAAGCAGTTACCGTATGTAGCTAGTGACTTCCATGAACTCTTTCCTGTCCCTTGAGGAATCTTCCCCTCAGGTCTTTCAAGATATTTTACATTTTTCCACCATACTCCAGCCATTTCTGCCCATGGTGCCACGGCACCTATATGTGCTGCAAGGTGTACATTGACAGTGCCTGCATAGTATATCACACATAACAAAAAATAAGTCAGAATCTCATAAAGGCTGGGCATCAGCCTGAAAGCTGCATGCTAAGAGAAACTACAGGGTGTTCTGAAATGGAGCGCTGCCTCCAGCTACCTCCATCAGAAACTCAACAGTCACTTACCTACAGCATGATGCTGCCATAAAGCCAAAGTACCCAGGCAGGGTTACCATGTGACTAAACGTGGGCAGAAACACTGCTCCTGGAGCACTGCCTCATTTACCATATTGCTAAATCATAGAATCATAGAATAGATAGGGCTGGCAAGGACATTAAGATCATCTAGTTCCAACCCCCCTGCCATGGACAGGGACACCTCACACTAAACCACATCACTCAAGACTCCATCCAACCTGGCCTTTAACACTGCCAGGGATGGAACATTCACAACTTCCTTGGACAACCCATTCCAGTGCCTCATCACCCTCAGAGTAAATAACTTAACCTGAACTTCCCCTGTTTTAGTTTGAACCCGTTACCCCTTGTCCTAGCACTACAGTCCCTAGTGAATAGTCCCTCTCCAGCATCCATGTAGGCCCCTTCTCCAGGCTGAACAGCCCCAACTTTCTCAGCCTATCTTAATACAGGAGGTGCTCCAGCCCCCTGGTCATCCTCTTGGCCCTCCTCTGGACTTGTTCCAACAGTTCCATGTCCTTTTTATGTTGAGGACACCAGAACTGTACACAATACTCCAAGTGAGGTCTCACAAGAGCAGAGTAGAGGGGCAGGATCACCTCCTTCAACCTGCAGTCACGTCCTTCAACCTGCAAAAGCTGGATGTACTTGAAATTCCAAGATGAGCCGCACTGCCTGCGACATCCAAGGCTGTGCATCTGCTCAGCAAGCTTTGGTAGGCTTTGTTTAACCTACACTGGGGCTCAGGTACCCAGAGCATTATAAAAGCTATACTGTTTGCTGAAGACTAAGGAGAACAATTTGAGTACCCCTGATGACAACAGCACAGGACAAAAGTGAATTGCTGAGGTGAGTAGCTCGAGAGGGGATGCCTTCAACACCGGAGCGGGGGGAGATCATCGTCCAGGAGCCTCAACTCAGAGCAGCAAGAGCTACCGAGGGAGCCTCAAGTCCTCGACAGGACCTGCCCAGGAGCCGGCAGCTCAGCTGACCCGAGCAGCTGACTCACAGGGGGCGGAGCCAGGAGCAGCGGCACCAGCCCTGACTGGGTAAAAACTTGCCCCATGAAGCGTGAGGGACCAGGAGAGTGGCGAGGCGAGCGGTATGGTGAGCACTCGTCCTATGACCAGGGCCCGGTCTGGGAGCTCTGCTCTGGCTGCCCCAGAGGTGGCCAGCGTAGGCCCCCAGACAGAGCCAATGAGAGGGGAGGCTGCAGAGCAGAGCTCAGAGTGTGGAGAGTGCCTGCACTGGTCTTGTGAGGGAAAGGTGCACAATGGGCAGGGCTACACTCGGTGCTCCCTGGTGGAGGTCCTCCTGCAGCAGGGGCTGAGCTGCGGGACGCTGTCAATAGGCTGCAAGATGTCAGGGTAGCTGAGAGGAAGCAGGGCTGCTTGCTCCCAGCCCAAACTGTGCAGGGGCCTCAAGCTTCCCCTCTAGCTCACGAAGGAAAGAACGAGGCCGTTAACCCGGGAAGCTGGGAATTAGTGACAGAAAAAAACAACAGAAAAGGAGGAAAAGGACAATTAAAAGCAAGGGGCTTCCTACTAAATCTGTTGTCCCCACGCAGAACCGCTTTGATGTCCTGCTGGAAATGCACTTGCACCAGAAACAGCTGGCTGGTGCACTGGTAAAGAAGATCTCTACTGGTGCTGCCAGGAAAAAGCGGTGGGTCGTAATAGTAGGGGAATCTACTTTGAAAGGGACAGAAGCACCCGTCTGTCAGTCTGACCAGGTCTCAAGGGAGGTGTGTTGCCTACCAGGGGCACGGATCAGGGATGTTGCAGAGAGGCTGCCTGCTCTAGTAAGTCCCACGGACACTTACGCACTTCTACTGATACATGTGGGTGCTAGGGATATAGACAGTAGTAGCCTGGGGAGCATAAAGAAGGACTACAGAGCCCTGGGAGAGGTGGTTAGGGGCTCTGGAGCTCAGACAGTCTTTTCGTCCATTCTTCAGGATACAGGGGAGGACCTAAAAACAGCTAGGAGGATTAGCCAGGTTAATAAATGGTTAAAAGGGTAGTGTCATAGTCAGGGGTTTGGTGTCTTGAACACGGGACCCAAGTTTGTAGGCCAGGTCTAGTGGGGGCTGGTGGAGCTGGTCTGATAAAGAAGGGAAAGAACAGTTTTGGTAGGAGGCTTGCCAGACTGGTCAAGGAGGCTTTAAACTAGATGTGTTGGGGGAGGGGGGCATCTTTCCATCCCAGCAAACCCAGTCAGTTGCCAGCACCTATAATAAATGCTCGGAGCAAGGTAGATATATTCCAGCCGCTCCAGCCAATGAGCTGGCTTCATTTGGAGCTTGTCTCAGATGCCTCTATACAAACGCCAGTAGCATGGGGAACAGTCAAGAGGAATTAGAGATGTGCGCACGTCTAGGGGGTATGATATAATAGGCATCACAGAAACATGGTGGGATGGCTCCTATGACTGGAGTGTTGGAATGGAAGGTTACAGGCTCTTTAGAAAAGACAGGCCCAGCAGGCAGAGAGGGGGAGTTGCCCTTTGTGTTAGGGATAGGCTGGAGAGTATGGAACTCTGTCTGGGGACAGGTGATCAGTTAACAGAGAGTTTGTGGGTCAGGGTTAAAGGGAAAACAGCGATGGGAGACATTACTGTGGGGATCTGTTATAGACCGCATGATCAAAGAGAACCTGCAGATGAAGCACTCTATAGACTGGCAGGAAAAGCCTCACGCTCACAGGCCCTTGTTCTCACAGGGGACTTCAGCCACCCTGACATCTGTTGGAAGTATGGTACGGCCCGGCAGCAAGCAATCCAGGAGGTTCCTCGATTGTGTGGAAGACAACTTCCTTCTGCAAGTAATAGAGGAGCCGACAAGGAGAGGTGCCATGCTTGACCTCGTGCTCACCAACAGGGAAGGGCTCATTGGAAATGTGAAGCTCCAGGGCAGCCCTGGATGCAGCGATCACGAGATGGTCGAATTTGAGATCCTCAGGACAGTGAGAAGAGCGTGTAGCAAGCTCACTGCCCTGGACTTCAAAAGAGCAGACTTTGGCCTCTTCAGGAACATGCTTAGTAAGGTTCCATGGGATATAGCCCTGGAAGGCAGGGGGCCCAAGACTCTTGGTTGATATTCAAGGATCACCTGCTACAAGCTCAGGAGAGTTGCATCCCAACCAGAAGGAAGTGCAGCAGGAGGGCCAGGAGACCTCCTTGGATGGATAAGGAGCTGCTGAGGAAAATTCAACTGAAAAAGGAGGCTTATAAAAAGTGGAAGCAAGAGAGGTGGCCTGGGAAGAGTACAGGGATGTTGTCCAGGAAGCTAGCAACCAGGTTAGGACGGCTAAGGCCCAGTTAGAATTAAACTTGGCTAGGGATGTTAAGGATAACAGGAAGGGATTCTACAGGAACGTAGGAAATAAAAAACAGACTAGGGACAATGTAGGCCCCCTCAGGAAGCTCTCTGGAGAACTAGCTACACAGGATTTGGAGAAAGCTGAGGTTCTGAATGACTTCTTTGCCTCGGTCTTCACTGGCAAAGGCTCTGACTGCACCACCCAAGTCTTGGAAGGCAGATGCAGGGACTGTGAGAATGAAGACCTTGGGCCCACTATAGGAGAGGGTCTGGTTCGAGACCATCTTAAAAACCTGAACATGCACAGGTCCATGGGACATGATGAAATCCATCCGCAGGTCCTGAAGGAGCTGGCAAAATAATTTGCTAAGCCACTGTCCATCGTATTTGAAAAATCATGGCAGTCAGGTGGAGTTCCCAATGACTGGTAAAAAGGAAATACTCCCCCCATTTTCAAGAAGGGGAAAATGAATGACCCAGGGAATTACAGACCAGTCAGTCTCATCCCTGTGCCTGGCAAAATCTTGGAGCAGATTTTCCTGGAAGGCATGCCGAAGCACATGAAAAACAACAAGGTGCTTGGTGGATTGCCGATGAAACCATGCTGTGTGGTTCGGTTGATCCGCTGGAGGGAAGGAATGCCATCTAGAGCGACCTCAATGCACTTGTGTGGCTGGCTGTTGCCAGCCTCATGAAGTTTAACCATGCCAAGCGCAAGGTCGTACACCTGGGTCGGAGCAATACTAGACACATCTGCAGGTTGGGCAAAGAAGAGATTCAGAGCAGCCCTGCGGAGAAGGACTCGGGGGTGTTGGTCGATGAGAAAATGAACATGAGCTGGCAGTGTGCACTTGCAGCCCAGAAAGCCAACCGTGTCCTGGGCTGCATCAAAAGAACCGTGACCAGCAGGTCGAAGGAGGAGATCCTGCCCCCTACTCTGCTCTTGTGTGACCTCACTTGGAGTACTGTGTGCAGTTCTGGTGTCCTCAGCATAAAAAGGACATGGAAATGTTGGAACAAGTCCAGAGAAGGGCCACGAGGATGATCAGGGGACTGGAGCACCTCCCGTATGAAGATAGGCTGAGAAAGTTGGGGCTGTTCAGCCTGGAGAAGAGAAGGCTGAGTGGAGACCTCATAGCAGCCTCCCTGTATCTGAAGGGGGCCTATAGGGATGCTAGGGAGGGACTCTTCATTAGGGACTGTAGTGACAGGACAAGGGGTAACGCATTAAAACTTCAACATGGGAAGTTTAGATTGTATATAAGGAAGAAGTTCTTTCCTGTTAGTGTGGTGAGGCACTGGAATGGGTTGCCCAGGGAGGTTGTGAATGCTCCGTCCCTGGCAGTGTTCAAGTACTGTTTGGACGAAGCCTTGGGTGAGATATTTTAGTGTGAGGTGTCCTTGCCCATAGTAGGGGGGTTGGAACTACACGATCTTAAGGTCCTTTCTAACCCTTACTGTTCTATGATTCTATGATTCTAACTCAGGAAATAAAAAAGAGAATTTATCACCTGTGGAAGAAGGGACAGTTATGCCATGGAAAGTATAAGGATGTTGTCGGGTTATGTAGAGAGAAAGTTAGAAAGTCAAAGGCACAGATGGAACTAAATCTGGCCACTGCCATAAAAGATAATAAAAAGTACTTTTTCAAATATATTAGCAGCAAAAGCAGGGCCAAGGAGAGCCTGCATCCTCTGCTGGATACTAGGGGAAACCTTGTGACTAAGGTTGACTAAGAGAAAGACACTGAGTTGCTAGTGTGGGTCCAGAAAAGGGCAACAAAGCTGGTGAAGGGGTCTGGAAAATAAGTCTTATGAGGAATGGCTGAGGGACTTGGGGTTGTTAAGAGGAGAAGAGAAGGCTCAGGGGTGACCTTATCACTCTCTACAACTACCTCAAAGGAGGTTGTAGCGAGGTGGGGTTCTGTCTCTTCTTCCAAGTAACAAGCAATAGGACAAAAGATAATGTCCTGAAGCTGCACCAGGGGAGATTTATATTGGAAATTAGGAAAAACTCTTTCACAGACAGGGTGACCAGGCACTGGAACAGGCTGCCCAAGAAAGTGGTGGAATCACCATCCCTGGAAGTGTTCAAAAACCTTGTAGATGAGACCCTCAGTGACATGATTTAGGTGTGGTCTTGGCATTCCTGCAGTAATGGTTGGACTTGATCATAAAGGTCTTTTCCACCCTACTTGGTTCTATGATTCTATTTATATTTGGATTTTTTTTTCTCTATATTTAATATTTTGATAGAATGAAGAGGAGTTCTTATCAACAGGCCAACCTATCAAACAGGTTGCAAATATGTAAAAGTGCCTCTATGGTGGGATTTGTGGAAAATGAAGTCTACATACAGAGATGGTTTTGGTCACTTGAAGCGAGTTATGTTCATCTTGCCATTTGATTTTCTTAAGAATTTTTCAAGAGATACTCTTTTGTGTTTAGCATTCAAAGTGTATATAGTTTACATTGCAATTCTGTGTATGTCTAATATAAGAAAAATTAAATAGGGATGTATAATTAAATAGTTTTGGATGCGCAAATTAGTAAAGTACTAGGGGTTTGGGTTTGGGGTTTGGGTTTTGGTTTGGAATTTTTTTGTTGTTTTGTTTTTGTTGAACCTCTGCATGAAAACAACCTGAGCTGTATAAATCATACTTTCTATCCCAATGGGACAACTCCTATATTTAAAGTCATAGAATCATAGAACCATAGAATCATAGAATAGTTAGGGTTGAAAAGGACCTTAAGATCATCTATTTCCAACCCTCCTGCCATGGGCAGGGACACCTCACACTAAAACATCTCTGCCCAACCTGGCCTTGAGCACTGCCAGGGATGGAGCATTCACAACCTCCCTGGGCAACCCATGCCAGTGCCTCACCAGCCTTACAGAAAAGAACTTCTTCCTTATATCCAATCTAAACTTCCCCTGTTTAAGTTTCAACCCATTACCCTTTGTTCTGTCACTACAGTCCCTAATGAAGAGTCCTTCCCCAGGATCCCTATAGCCCCCCTTCAGATACTGGAAGGCTGCTATGAGGTCTCCAAGCAGCCTTCTCTTCTCCAGGCTGAACAGCCCCAACTTTCTCAGCCTGTGCTCCAGCCCCCTGATCATCCTTGTGGCCCTCCTCTGGACTTGTTCCAGCAGTTCCATGTCCTTTCTATGTTGAGGACACCAGAACTGCACACAATACTCTAAGTGAAGTCTCACGAGAGCAGAGCAGAGGGGCAGGATCAGCTCCTTTGACCTGCTGGTCACGCTCCTTTTGATGCATCTCAGGATACGGTTGGCTTTCTGGGCTGCAAGCGCACACTGTCAGCTCATGTTCATTTTCTCATCAACCAGCACCCCCAAGTCCTTCTCCACAGGGCTGCTCTGAGTTATATAAAAGTTTGTAGGCTCAGGACATATTTGAACACCACAATATTGATTATTTTTATAATTTTGATTTGAAAAATTTTGTTAAAACCATGCATTGCTGCATAGTGTAGTAGCTTATTTTCAGAGCAGGTCACAGTTGCCACTGCCTTTACAGTCATCTGGCTTAGAGAAATAGATGAGTTATGAATGTTTTAGGTTGCTGTATTTTAGTATTAGTTTGTTATTAATGTAAGTGCTTTTGTTAAAACTATACTTTTATCAGTAAACTTTTATTGATAGATGATTGGCAGTCCTCTAGTTTTTAAGCAGTTGGCTTTTTGATTAGGCATGGGAAAATAGCCATTCTGTTCGCTTTAATAGGTGACTGCTGTTACTTTTGTGGGTTCTTGGTAAGTGTGTGGGTGAAATGATAATGGTAATAGGCAGTCATGTAAATATGGGATATCATGGTATTAATTTCTTCAAGGGAAAGAAGGTGTTTCCTACCACAACCCAACATGGTTCTTTTTGCCTCTTGTTTTGCTTGATATGTTTTGAAATCATGGAATCATAGAATAGTTAGGGTTGGAAAGGACCTTAAGATCATCTAGTTCCACCCCCCCTGCCATGGACAGGGACACCTAACACTAAACCATGTCACCCAAGGCTCTGTAAAACCTGGCCTTGAACACCACCAGGGATGGAGCAACTTCCTTGAGCAACCCATTCCAGTGCCTCCTCAACCTCACAGTAAAGAATTTCTACCTAACCTGAACTTTTCCCTGTTTAAGTTTGAACCCATTACCCCTTGTCCTATCACTACAGTCCCTAATGATGAGTCCCTCTCCAGCATTCTGGTAAGCCCCCTTCAGATACTAGAAGGATGCTATGAGATGTCCATGCAGCCTTCTCTTCTCCAGGCTGAACAGCCCCAACTTTCTCAGCCAGCCTTCATATGGGAGGTGCTCCAGCACCCTGATCATACTCATGGCCCTGCTCTGGACTTGTTCCAACAGCTCCATATCCTTTTTATGTTGAGGACAACAAAACTGTACACAGTACTCCAAGTGAGGTCTGACAAGAGCAGGGGAGAGGGGGAGGATCACATCCTTTGACTTGCTGGTCACACTGCTTTTGATGCAGCCCAGGATATGATTGACTTTCTGGGCTGCAAGCGCATGCTGAAGCTGGCTCATGTTAAGTTTCTCAGTGACCAACACCCCCAAGCCCTTATCTGCAGGGCTGCTCTGAATCTCTTCTCTGCCCAACCTGTAGCTGTGCCTGGACTTGCCCCTACCCAGGTGTAGGACCTTGCGCTTTGCTTTGTTGACCTTCATGAGGTTGGCATTGGCCCACCTCACAAGCGTGTCAGGGTCCATCTGGATGACATCCCTTCCCTCCAGCATATTAACCAAATCACAAAGCTTGGTGTCGTTGGCAAACTGCTGAGTGCACAAAAATCCCACTGTCCATGTTGCTGAGAAAGTTGTTGAACAAGATTGGTCTGAACACTGACTCCTGAGGGACACCATTTGGAGATATTGAAGACCACGTTGGTCTCCATTTGGACATTGAGCTATTGACCGCAACTCTCTGCGCGTGGCCAGCCAGCCAGTTCTTTATCCACTGAGTGGTCCATCCATCAAATTGATGTCTCTCCAATTTAGAGACAAGGATGTTGTGTGGGACAGTGTCAAATGCTTTGCACAAGTCCAGGTAGATGACATCAGCTGCTCTACCCCTGTCCATCAGTTCTGTAGCCCCATCACAGAAGGCCACCAAATTGGTCAGGCAGGATTTCCCCTTAGTGAAGTCATGCTGGCTGTCACCAAGCACCTTGTTGTTTTTCATGTGCCTTAGCGTGCCTTCCAGGAGAATCTGCTCCAAGATTTTGCCAGGCACAGGGGTGAGACTGACTGGTCTGTAATTCCCTGGGTCATTCATTTTCCCCTTCTTGAAAATGGGGGTAATATTTCCTTTTTTCCAGTTGTTGAGAACTTCACCTGACTGCCAGGGTCTTTCCAATACGATGGACAGTGGCTCAGCCACTTGATTTGCCAGCTCCTTCAGGACCCGTGGATGGATTTCATCGGGTCCTATGGACTTGTTCACATTCAGGTTCTTAAGATGATCTCCATCCTGATCCTCTCCTACAGTGATCCAAATATCTTCATTCTCACTTTTCCTACATTTGGTTTCCAAGAGTTGAGTGGCATGGTCAGAGCCCTTGCCAGTGAAAACTGAGGCAAAGATGTCATTGAGAACCTCAGCCTTCTCCAAATTCAGGGTAGCCAGTTCTCCCAATAGCTTCTGGAGAGGTCCTACATTATCCCTTGTCTTTCTTTTGTTAGAGACATATGTATAAAATCCCTTCCTGTTACCTTTCACATTCCTAGCCAAGTTTAATTCTAACTGGGCCTTAGCTTTCCTGACCTTGTCCCTAGCTTCCCGGACAATATCCCTGTATTCTTTCCATGCTGCCTGTCTTCACTTCCACCTTATATAAGCTTTTTTTTTCCCTCAATGTTTCCTCAGCAGCTCCTTATCCAACCATGGAGGACTCCTGGCCTTCTTGACCCATTTCCTTTTTGTTGGGATGCAGTACTCCTGAGCTTGTAGCAGGTGATCCTTGAATATCAACCAAGAGTCTTGAGCCCCCCTGCCCTCTAGGGCTTTATCCCATGGAACCTTACTGAGCAGGTTCCTGAAGAGGCCAAAGTCTGCTCTCTTAAAGTCCAGGGCAGTGAGCTTGCTGTGTGCCCTTCTCCTTGCCCTGATTTTCTCAAACTCGGCTACTCATGGTCGCTGCAACCAAGTATGCCTTGCAGCATACTGTTCCCCACCAGCCCCTATCTGTTGGTAAGCATGTGGTCAATCATGTCACCTCTCCTTGTTGGCCACTCTATTACTTGCAATAGGAATTTATCTTCCACACAATCTAGGAACCTCCTGGATTGCTTGTGCCAGGTTGCACCATCCCTCCAACAGATATCAGGGTGGTTAAAATTCCCCAGGAGGACAAGGGCCTGTGAGCGTGAGGCTGTTCCTGTCTTTCTATAGATCGCTTCATCCGCAGAGTTCTCCTGATCAGGTGGTCTCTAACAGATAACTACAGTAATGTCCCCCATTGCTGTTCTCCCTTTGACCCTGACCCACAAGCTCTCTGTCCCTAATCAGAGTTCCATACTCTCCAGCCTATCACTGACATAAATAGCTACTCCCCATCCTCATCATTAACCTTACTTAAAAAAAAACTGTTCTGTATGTGGCAAAATAAATGGAATTTTAAAGGAGAACCTTAAGCAAAACTGAGACTGATCTCAAGACTGTTCAATGGACCTACCACAAATGTAAATACATTGTCAGAAGCAAACACAAGAGCTGAAAAAGATTTGTAGTTCAGAGTAATCATTAAAGTAAATAATATGTTTATACTTATGTGACTTTCTGTTTGTGGTTTTCTGAGAGTGTGCAATAACTGTTTTTCAAATGATAAAATGAAGTAATTTGTATCAATTCATTTTGTCCTGCCAAATAATTTACAAGTGCAAGATATTATTAAATAAAAAGACTTAACTGGTGCTTCTGCTGCCGTTTCCTTCTGATGTTTTTAAAACCTACTTAAAGTTCTCTTTATGATCCTGTGGTGGTGCAGCTGAGACCCGAGGAGCACATGTGGATCGGCAAATCAGATGTCATGTCAGGCAGGGCAGGCTGGCTTCCTAAACAGTGGCTTCTATTATTGTTTCTGTGCTGCTCTTGTGAGACCTCACTTGGAGTATTGTGTACAATTCTGGTGTCCTCAGCATAAAAAGGACATGGAACTGTTGGAACAAGTCCAGAGGAGGGCCATGAGGATGATCAGGGGCTGGAAAACCTCCCGTATGAAGGCAGGCTGAGAAAGTTGGGGCTGTTCAGCCTGGAGAAGAGAAGGCTGCTTGGAGATCTCATAGCAGCCTTCAAGTATCTGAAGGCATCCTGTAAGGGTGCTGGGGAGGCACTCTTCATTAGGGACTGTAGTGTTAGGACAAGGGGTAATGGGTTAAAACTTCAACATGGGAATTTTAGATTAGTGTCGTGGTTTATACCCTAGCCAGACAGCTTGTTCACTCACTCCCAGTGAGTGGTGTCGGGCTGAGAGCAATCAAGGCCCCCCGCCCCCGGGGCTCTCCCCTTCCCCGCTCCCGTGAGGGATGGGACGAGTCCGACCCAGAAGCCTGTGTCCTTCCGGGTAACTCCCACTTACCCCCCACCCCGGGCATGACGTGCTGTGGTATGGAATACCTCTTTGGCTAGCCTGGGTCAGGTGCCCCGTCTCTGCTTCCTCCCGGCTTCCCCTCCTCCCTGGCAGAGCATGAGCCTCACAAAGTCCTTGGTCAGGGTAAGCATTACTTAGCAACAACTGAAAACATCGGCACTGTTCCCAGGATGAAAGTCAAAACACAGCACTGCACCAGCTACCACAAAGGAGAAAAATGGCTGCTACTGCTGAACCCAGGACAATTAGATATAAGGAAGAAGTTCTTTCTTGTGCGGTTGGTGAGGCACTGGAATGGGTTGCCCAGGAAAGTTGTGAATGCTCGATCCCAGGCAATGTTGGATGGAATCTTGGGTGAGATGGTTTAGTGTGAGGTGTCCCTGCCCATGGCAGGGGGGTTGGAACTAGATGATCTTAAGGTCCTTTCCAACCCTAACTATTCTATGATTCTATGATAGAGATCTACCTGTTGTTTATGACCTAGCAGAAGTGCTGGTGAGGAAAGCTGCCCTTGTTTTGTCCTTGTACTTAATCTAAGCCTTTTTTAATATAATAGCTTTGTGCTGGGATCTTGGATGATGTTTATAAAGGTGCATGGGGTATTGTATGGCTTGTTGACAATATGTAATTGTTGTTTCAAGGATTTGACAAGCAGCACATATGTGCATTCTCAGTTCTGATGGTTGTCTTACCTTGGTCTTTTTAAAGTAATGTTTGAATTAGACGTGTGCATCTGGCTTCAGTGAAGTGTTTCAGAACCCCATGCTCTCCCAGTCATCATGTCTTACAGGGATGATGACTTGCTTCTAAGATTTTGCCTTTGTGGAATCAGCTTTGTGGGGACCTTTTTGGTAAGAGGACCTTTGGAGTGAGCTCTGCATCAGTACATTCCTCGGGAGGCTTTCTCTTGTCCTCTTGGCTCTGCTGCCTGCTTTGGCTTGGACCTGCTTGCTGATGGCACACAGCAAACACCTGAAATTCTTGGAGCCTCGCACAACTGGAACCACCTCGGTTGATGTGAAGTTCTGACTGAACAAGGTGAAGGGCAAGCAGGGTAATCTAGAGCTAAGTATAAGTTAGATTAATCAAAGATCATATGAAAGGAAAACAGTAGTTCTGTTCATTAAATATGTACTCAAGCAAACAAACCAGTAGAACTTGAGTATTTTGCATGCACAAATTTGTAGTATGGCCACTGTGCAGTTTAGAGACCAGTCTTGCTCTTCTACCTGTGTCCTGGTTTAAGCCCAGCTGGTAACTCAGAACCACGCAGCTGCTTGCTCACTCCCCGCCTTCTTCCTCCCCTCACTCCTGGAGGTATGGGGAGGAGAATCGAAAGAATATAACTCCCAGGAGTTGAGATAAGAACAGTCCAGTAACTAAGGTATAATACAAAACCACTACTGCTACCATCAATAATAATAATGATAAGGGAAATAACAAGGGGAGAAATGGCCCTGAAACACCTTGATGAGAAAGGGAATGGTGGCTAGGGAATACTGCTAAATATTTACAATTTGAGGATCAAATGTTTCCAGTCTTCTTGAGTTCCTAAATTTCCTGCAGTTCTGGGTGTTGGTTTTTGGTTTTGTTTGGGTTTCATGGTTTGTTGTTTGTTTTTTTTTTTTCTGAGTATTTTTTGTTTGTTTGTTTGGGGTTTTTTGTTTGTTTGGGGGGGGGAGGGAAGGGAGGCAGGGAGGAAGAGAGTAGAGGGTGAAAATACATGTTAAAATACATGTTATTCACATTTAAAGGTTTCATATACGTTTTGGAGAACTGATCTTTGGTTCTCATTTGATCAAAAGAGAAACAGTTTCATCCTTGATTCTCCATTAGGTTGGCTTATGGCACCCAAGCAAAGGAGCTCATATCTGTAGCCTTTTTCCAAAACTAGTTGTCAGTGATCTTTGAATGTAGAAATAAGAAATGACAAGATTTTAGGTGATGAATCTCAGTTTGTATGCTAGAGCTAGGCCAGTTGCTTTATCAATCACAACTAGTGAAGTTTTCCCTGTGAAGATGATTAATGTTTATCTTTAAAAAAAAAACACAACCAATCAGTGAGACAAACAAGCTGAACTTCATTTAAGAACTGATTTAAAACATACTCGGCTTTTCCTTTCTCATCCCTACATTCTAAAATCTTCTATGGATTCAAAAAAAATGGGTGCAATCCCACTCTTGCACATTGGAACGTACCCTCTTTGAAGGTAGAGTCATTTCTGCTTTTGAATTGAGCTTTATAAACTTGCTGGAAAAAAATTGGCTTGAAGGATGTATTTTGAAGTAGTAGTTTCTTGGGCACTGAACCATTTGTTTCCTAAAAGGTTTCTTCCACTTCTTTGTACCTGCTGATAAAACAAAGGAATCAATACTGATAATATGTTACATGGGGACAGGCTGTAATGTTGGTAAGCATTCCTCTAGCTGCTGAAAAGCATAAATTCTACCTGCCCTCTCATCCTTGCCTGAAACAACACATCTGCCTCACTGGGAATCATAAAAATGGTCTCCAGTGGGTTTTGTCTTCAGTTTTACTAAATCAATGAATCATTATTATGTTTTTCCAAGCTTAGATACCAAATGAAAATGGCACAAAATGTTACATTCAGTTGCTTCAAGTTAGAAAGGTCTAGATAAACTTAATCTCTGAAGTGTGAAAGAACTGGCACATAAAATTGCAGGTCTGGCAGCAAAGTCCTGTTTGTTTGTGTGGTGGTTTGTGCTTTTTTGTTGTTGTTTTGTTTGTTGTTTTTTTTTAATAAGTACTTGCCAGTTGGAGAATTTATTTTCCTTAAGAAAAGAAGACATAAGAGACCTGAAGCGTCTACACTTTAACAGTAATACTGGAAACAGCAGCTTGAGAGAGAAGGCAGGGTGGTTACAAGTGTATAAACACGAGTTATGCGCTTAGATTGGGAATGAGAAGAGTGCCTTTGTCTTCCTGAGAAGTAAGGTCTGCAACAGCCTTCCTGTAATGGTGGAGACAAAAGGGGCAGTGGCCACTTTTAAGGCTCTGAGTTTATGCTAAATATCATATACTGTAGTTGGCTGAAACAGAAACCATGGGGTTGATTGTACTTTTAATCTTGTTTAACATGGTTCTTTTAGGCTTCATGTTTACATTCCTAAACATATGCTATTGAAGTTGTGTTACATGATCTATGGTCCCAAGTGTCGTGGTTTAAACCCAGCCATGCAGCTCGTTCACTCACTCCCCCCCTTCCTCCCACCACTCCCGGAGGGATGGGGAGGAGAATCCAAAGAATGTAACTCCCACGGGTTGAGATAAGACCAGTCCAGTAACTAAGGTATAACACAAATCACTGCTGCTACCACCAGTAATAATAATGATAAAGGAAATAACAAGGGAAGAGAATACAACACCTTACCACCCACCGACTGATACCTCGCCCCCACCCAGCAGTGATCTAGCCCTTCCGGGTAACTCTCAGTTACATCCCGGGCATGACATGCTGTGGTATGGAATACCTCTTTGGCTAGCTTGGGTCAGGTGTCCTGTCTCTGCTTCCTCACGGCTTTCCCTCCTCCCTGGCAGAGCATGAGGATCAGAAAGTCCTTGGCCAGACTAAACATTTGAGCAGTAACTAAAAACATTGGTGTTATCAGATCTGTTCCCAGGCCGAAAGTCAAAACCACAGCACTGCACCAGCTACTAAGGAGAAAAAATGACTGCTACTGCTGAACCCAGGACACCAAGTGAGACTCTGATTTGGACAAGGCAAATAGATGTGACAGTTACAGACTCAACAACAATTTTGGAGATTTGCATAACAGCTAGTGAAGAAAACTTAAGTCTGAAGAGTAATTTTATAGTGGAAAACTGTTATAAATGAGATTTATAGATGCTGGGGAGTTACCTCATATATGTGAACATGGAGAGATTAGCTCTTCCTTCAGAAATGGCATGCTTTTGCTTGGAGGTGGTGGGGAGGGAAGGGCCTTTAAGTGCCTGAAAGAAGTGATGGAAAAATACATGTCTAGAAGTTTGACAGTCAGCAGATGTGTGGTATCAAATTATTAGATGGTTTGTCTTGATGCAGGTGTTTTGAGAGTGCACATCACACATCAGATAATCATCTGTTTCCTTACATCCATGCTCTGCTAACTGGCAACTGCCTCAGTTCCAAGTTTCTAAAAATATTCTGGTCTTGTGAATCTGAGTGAGAACACTTTCAGAAAGCGTTTGGACGGTGGAACTGAGCAAACCTTCAGAGAGGTATATGAAACACTTGCAGAAATTTGCATCCATTCTTAATATCCATTTGTATTCTTGAGCAATGCAAGCCTTTTTCTCTTCTCTAGAGGTCATAAAAATTGAAAGCGATGATAGTGGATATCTTTATTTTGTCTTTAGTACGTGAGGACAGAATATGTAGTCCTGTTTGTACAAAAAGTTCCATCTGCCAGCACAGTTGTAAATATTCCAGCCTAGGAAGGAGTAGCTACTACGACTGTGCAGTTCTTTCTTTGCAGATACACCCCTCCTCCCTAAATTTGGATGCTTAATTACTCATAGCCTGACCTGATTTGTTTGTGTGGCAAAGGGAAAACTCCGATTCCCTCATACACTTGGTATTTTCTGCCATTCATTGTAGAACATGGTCTCTTAATTTTTGAATTTACGTAAAGCTGTTGATAATTCCAGTTGTTTTTATATATAAAATAAAAGTGGAATTACAGTAGAATAAATTAAGGCTTAGAGTTAAATTATGAATTATTCGTTAATATCCAAGGTACATAGGTACAGCATAATTCCGTTCTTTCAATCTTTCCTTGAAAAGTCCAGTTTATGATCCTATTTAGGTAGCAAATTGATGCATTTTATACAGCTCCTTGTATCATTATGTAGTGTTAGTAGACATAGTGATGAAATACATATTTTTTGCTAGAGTTGTAAGGATACTGGTATTTAGCTTAACTTTACTAAATAAGTAAATTAATTTAAAGGAATTCAGTTCTAAAAGAGCTCTTGTATCAATTTTCTGTAAGCAAATCAGAAGTTTTTGAGGATGCAGCATTCCAGGGAAATATGCTTTATACTTTATCCTGTGATGTTCATTTATATCTGTTTTTAGTTCAGTGCACAAGCATAACAACATAATTTCTTATCTACTTGTACAGGGAAATGCCTACTGTACTCTGTTGTTATTATTGCTAATTATTAATTATTTCTAATTATTAAATCTATTCTAATTATTAAATCTATTGCTAATTATTAAATCTTTCTAATCACTCTTTTTCCTTTTCCTGGCCTATTCTATGATAGAAAAATGTAGGTGGCATGCTTGTTCATTTTAAACAAAGATTATCTGGTGACTTCCTGAGATGATACTTTGGTTGGAGTATATAAAATTGAAACTTCCTCCAACTAATTTTCTTTGAAAAATTGCATTAAATAAGAGCAAAACGGAGCAGAAGTTGTATGTCAACATAAGTATCTTGAGAATTCTTCAATTGGTGTGGAATCAGTTTAGTTATTGTTTACAAAACAGATGGCCTAAATGTGTGGTACAGTAGTCAAAGAGCTGGTAGAATCATAGAATAGTTAGGGTTGGAAAGGACCTTAAGATCATCTAATTCCAAGCCACCTGCCATGGGCAGGCACACCTCACACTAAACCACATCACCCAAGGCCTCGTTCAACCTGGTCTTGAACACTGCCAGGGATGGAGCATTCACAACCACCCTGGGCAACCTATTCCAGTGCCTCACCACCCTAACAGGAAAGAATTTCCTCCTTATAGCCAAACTAAACTCCTGTTTAAGTTTTGACCCGTTACCCCTTGTCCTATCACTACAGTCCCTAATGAAGAGTCCCTCCCCAGCATCCCTATAGGCCCCCTTCAGATACTGGAAGGATGCTATGAGGTCTCCACTCAGCCTTCTCTTCTCCAGGCTGAACAGCCCCAACTTTCTCAGCCTATCTTAATACGGGAGGTGCTCCAGTCCCCTGCTCATCCTCATGGCCCTTCTCTGGACTTGTTCCAACAGTTCCATGTCCTTTTTATGTGGAGGACCCCAGAACTGCACACAATACTCCAAGTGAGGTCTCACAAGAGCAGAGTAGAGGGGCAGGATCTCCTCCTTCGACCGGCTGGCCATGCTCCTTTTGATGCATCCCAGGATACGTTTGGCTTTCTGGGCTGCAAGCGCACAATTCCTTCTCATGTTCATTTTCTCATCAACCAACACCCCCATGTCCTTCTTTGCAGGGCTGCTCTGAATCTCTTCTTTGCCCAACCTGTAGCTGTGCCTGGGATTGCTCCGACCCAGGTGTAGGACCTTGCACTTAGCATAGTTAAACTTCATAAGGTTGGCATCAGCCTGCCTCACAAGCATGTCAAGGTCCCTCTGGATGGCACTCCTTCCCTCCAGCGGATCAACCCGAACCACACAGCTTGGTGTAATTGGCAAACTTGCTGAGGGCGCACTCAATCCCACTGTCCATATCAGCGACAAAGTTGTTAAACAAGACCGGTCCCAGCACTGATCCCTGAGGGACACCACTCGTTACTGGTCTCCTTCTGGACATTGAGCCATTGACCACAACTCTTTGCATGCAGCCATCCAGCCAGTTCTTTATCCACCGAGTGGTCCATCTATCAAATTGTTGTCCCTCCTATTTAGAGACAAGGATGTTGTGTGGGGCAGTGTAAGCGGCGAGGAGAAGCAAACAGGCCAACCCAATATGGGTGATAAGCAACTTTTACTTTATTTGTGACGCAGTTCACACATATATAGGAGTGGTATTCAGCCACTCCTTCTTGGCACAACAGTATTGGTTAGCCCCCCACAGCTTCCTCCACATTCTCCTCCCAGGTCCAGTCTCCGGTTACCTGTGGGGGCCACCCCCTGCCTTGCTTGCACAGTCCTCCAGAACTCTATGGTCCTGCTCTTAGAGTCGTTCTGCAACAATTCCCCCCTTTTTCTTTGTGCAAGCAAGGCATTATGGGTTATTCTGTTCACCTGTTTTATCACACAACTATAAACAAGTCTAATAGCTACGATGATTAACCTAATCAATGATACATAAGTGCAATACTTTTAAACAGTGTTTGACTCAACCTGTAATGCCCCGTGAAAACAACCATCTAATTATTCTTAGAATACTGCTCATTTACTATTGCTGGGTAAGCTGAGCCAGGGTTCTCAGCTGTGCGTACATCGAATTAGCATAATCAGAGACTCATACAACACATTCCAACAAACTCCTCAGATCCATGTCCCTGTTCCAATAACAAAAGGTTCTGCAGTGTTGCATGTCTTACAGAGTCAACATTAAAACAAATCAGAAATTGCCTTCAATGTAGAATTGTCTGCTTAGCAACTCAGCAACCCAGTCTGCTTAGTTGAGCCAAGGCCCTGGCTGAAGCACTTACAGAGATTTGGCATATTATGATTGGATACATGTTTTGAAGACCCTTAGTGACTAACATATAATTGGTTAAACACAGGTGTGAGAACTCAACCTTGAGAGCTTGCCAACAGTCCACAGTTCTCATTAACTTGGTGAATTCCAGCCTCTTATCTTGCTTGCTTAAGCTTCTTCAGGCCTCTCATGGCCTTGCTGTATCTTTCAGGACTATTCAAAGTTTATGTACCAATTATGCGTTCTCCCCTGAGAACACTGTCTGCACATCTTCCCCCTTTATGTTTTATATATGGTTTGGGTGACCCTACTTGAGCAGGGGATCTGGGCGAGATTATATCCCTAACATATGCCAACTAGAGGCTGCCTGGGCCTGCCCCTTTTTTCTGCTGTATGGCTCTGTGATAACAGTCTGTATAGCTCACTGATCCTTCACATCAAGGTCTGGCATGGCATGTGTCCCCACCGCTCCACACCTGCTGGGATGCAGCCAACAGCGGAGCTAAAGGTTCTTCTTGGTGGCAAACACAGAGGCCAACCCAGTCTTGCCCTTGATTGTGGTAGCAGGCATTTGGTCAGCCTCAGTCCTTGCACCTTGTTGTCAATGCACAGTTTCACCTGCTTCATCCAGTAACAAGTCGCTACTACAGCAAGGCACACACAAATTTACATTAGCAGAGTAACTATTACAGGGTGCAGCAGCATGTTGAAGATGCTGATGGCAGTGAAGGACTAGCCAAAGAAATTTCTTACCAGTGGAATTCTCCCACCCTCTTAATTTGTTCCATCACCTGCTTTATAACACTACCATTGTATTAAAATTTTTCTAGCTTTTGCCTTAGCATTTTCTAGCAGCTACTGCAAATTTCCATACTCTAACATCTCTTTTACAAGTGACAAATCTATACAATACAAGGTGCAGTTTCTTATTAGGAACTACATAGTAAATACAGGTGGTTTTATACATGTCCTGGGTTCAGCAGCAGCAGTCATTTTTTCTCCTTCTTGGTAGCTGGTGCAGTGCAGTGTTTTGACTTTCAGCTCGGGAACAGAGCTGATAACAATGATGTTTTGGTTTGGCCAAGGACTTTTTGAGCCTCATGCTCTGCCAGGGAGGAGGGGAAGCCGGGAGGAAGCAGGGACAGGACACCTGACCCAAACTGACCAAAGAGGTATTCCATACCACAGCACGTCATGCCCAGGATGTAACTGGGAGTTAGCCGGAAGGGCTGGGAGACTGCAGGGTTGGAGGAGGTATCGGTCGGAGCTTGGTCGGGCTTGGGGGTCAAGTTATCGGTCGGCTGGTGCTGAGGTGTTGTATTCTCTTCCCTTGTTATTTCCTTTATCATTATTATCATTGGTGGTAGCAGTAGTGATCTGTGTTATACCTTAGTTACTAAACTGTTCTTATCTCAACCCGTGGGAGTTGCATTCCTTTCGATTCTCCTCTCCGTCCCTCCGGGAGCAGGGGGAGGGCAAGAAAAGGGGGGGAAGTGAGTGAACGAATACCTGACTGGGTTTAAACCACGACAATACACAAAATCACAACCTCTAATAATAGCTATTTTACAATCACACATATTCAGGATGTTACTTTTCAGTTGCCCCGAAGTGATGTTTTGCAGTTATTTGTTCTTTCTCTTCCTCTATCTCATTCTGCTTGGGGTAATCATGGTCAGCTCCTGTAGCTGAGGCATCAGGTTTATCTATTTGTCTGTCCAGCTCATGGGAAGGTTTGACAAACTTTTCAGGCAGTCACCATGGACCTGCAGGCAGGAGGACACAAATATATCCCCTCCCCCAGGTTATCAGTTCTTCAGTTCTTGAGAAGTAGACAGGTTAGACAGGTTAAGTGCAGCATCCTTACTCTCTCCCCCCCCCTTTTTTTTTTTTTTAGTCCCTGCAAAAGCCATCATTACTCCCACTACAGTCCCACGTACAGAACGTGGCACAAGGACCCTGTGGAGACTAACAGCAAATCAGCTCCGAGAAGCATCATTGCAGTGAGAGGTGGCAGGCTCAACCTTAGCAGGCATCCCTGCAGATGCTCTGCCTCCCCCACATCGTGTGAGGCTTGGGCTTTTATACTGACCAAAATGCACATTCATTCCGACACAGGTGGCCAGCCTGTGCTGGAAGAAGTGGCCAGCAGTATCTACAGAGGTCTCCAAGGGTTGATAGAAACCTGGACATACTTATATTTGCCAACTTCTAGTACATGAGTATCACAGAGAAACTGTATGGGCTCCCCCTGTCAATTGCAAGAAAAATCATAACATATACAGCTTGAGTATAAGAGGATTTTAACGCATACATGGTCACTGTTTGTCAGGCCTCCTTAACTATTTTGAGATCAAGAGCTTCCCACTCTTTAGCCCCCTGCTGTGTAGTAAACACAGGATATGCAAAGATGCCCATTGCAGAAAATTCCCCAGTAATGATCGCCTCGGATTCAGGGGATTCGGGGGCTGATCCTGCGCCGAACTCGGGGTCTCTGTTGCTCGCAGCTGTGTCTTTCTTATCAGGTGTATCTCGTTCGGTATGCAGCCATCTGCAGACCTGGCTCCTCCGTAACTGAGTTAATTTTTTTTTTTTTTCACTCTAGGGCATAGTGGGTTGGAGAGGCTCGCGGTTCCTTTAAATCTCCCGCTCGTGCATGATCCATATTTTCTACTGCGTGCTTCAAAGTGGCGCCGCAATCGATCCGGCGCCGAGGCACCGCCCTCTTTCTTTCGGATTCCTCGACATTTATCATGCGTATACCTTCTAATATACTTTCTCTCTCCTTTTCAAAGTCCCTACATTCGTAACTGGGGGGGTGGGGGAGCAGGGGGTTACACCTCCTCCGCGGCACCTTCTGATGGAGGGGGAGAAAAGGAAGGGGGGGGGTGGGGGGAGGGTGGGAAACCCTGTGCTCCTGCGAGTTGGGGGAAATGAGTTGTAATCTTCCCCCGATTTCAACCAACCGGGGACGTCTGTTCCTAGTTTCGCTGTTGCTACCGCGGCAGTTTTCTTTTCTGCCTTGTATCTTTTTATTCAGTTCATTACTTCCCTCCGTGGTTTACCGAGTTTCTTTACCTTTTTATAATCATTAAGCACTGAGTCAAATAGTTCATCACCAAACTTTTGCTACTCACTCTCCTCAAATATTGTATTAGGATCTGCAAAATAATCCCTTAGCCTTCCCTACAGCCACTAGACCTGCTTGCTGCTTTAGAGTCTCAGGCTCAATTCCCCACTTTTATAAAAAGCACTGTAAAAGTTCAAGGCTCAGTTCCCCACTTTTATAAAAAGCACTGTAATAAGTCCAGGGCTACCTCTCGGTCCATTTTCATGGCCAGCCTTTTCCGGATTGTTTTCTTCTGGGTCGTCCTGTAACCTCGGTCTCCGGATCGGCCTCCCGACGCAGCAGTGTCTGGCTCGCCCCAGCAGCGGATTCCTTTTGGTTAGTCCAAGCACCCGGGTCCGTCACGGCACCGCAGCAGCATTGCCCGTGCTTCCCGGCCGCTGCCGCCGGCGCCGCTCACTCGCCGTTCCGGGTCCCCATTCGCCAGGGCCCTGTATCCCGGGTCCCCGCTAGTCGGGGCCCTGTATCCGGGTCCCCGTCGACCGGGGCCCTGTATCCAGGTCCCCGCTAGTCGGGGCCCTGTATCCCGGGTCCCCGCTAGTCGGGGCCCTGTATTCCGGGTCCCCGCTTTCGGGGCCCTGTATCCGGGTCCCCGTCGCCCGGGGCCCTGTATCCGGGTCCCCGCTAACCGGGGCCCTGTATCCCGGGTCCCCGCTAGTCGGGGCCCTGTAATCCGGGTCCCCAGCGACCAGGGCCCTGTAGTCCGCGTCCCTGTTCGGGCGCCATTTGTAAGCGGCGAGGAGAAGCAAACAGGCCAACCCAATATGGGTGATAAGCAACTTCTACTTTATTTGTGACGCAGTTCACACATATATAGGAGTGGTATTCAGCCGCTCCTTCTTGGCACAACAGTATTGGTTAGCCCCCACAGCTTCCTCCACATTCTCCTCCCAGGTCCGGTCTCCGGCTACCTGTGGGGGCCACCCCCTGCCTTGCTTGCACAGTCCTCCAGAACTCTATGGTCCTGCTCTTAGAGTCATTCTGCAACAGGGCAGTGTCAAACGCGTTGCACAAATCCGTGTAGATGACGTCAACTTCTCTACTCCTGTCCATCAGTTCTGTAGCCCCATCATAGAAGGCCACCAAATTGGTCAGGCAGGATTTCCCCTTAGTGACGCCATGCTGGCTGTTCACCAAGCACCTTGTTGTTTTTCATGTTCCTTCCAGGAGAATCTGCTCCAAGATTTTGCCAGGCACAGGGGTGAGACTGACTGGTCTGTAATTCCCTGGGTCATCCATTTTCCCCTTCTTGAAAATGGGGGTTATATTACCCTTTTTCCAGTCATCGGGAACTTTACCTGACTGCCATGTTTTTTCAAATATCATGTCCTGTGGCTTGGTAACTTCATTTGCCAGCTCCTTCAGGACCCGTGTTTGGATTTCATCAGGTCTCATGGACTTGTGTACGTTTAGGTTCTTAAGATGGTCTCGAACCAGATCCTCTCCTACTTTGGGCCTAGGGTCTTCATTCTCATAGTCCCTGTGTCTGCCTTCCAAGTCTTGGGTGCTGTGGTCAGAGCCTTTGCCAGTGAAGACCGCGGCAAAGAAGTCATTAAGAACCTCAGCCTTCTCCAAATCCAGGTTAGCCCTTTCTCCCGAGAGCTTCCTGAGGGGGCCTACATTGTCCCTAGTCTGTCTTTCACTCGCTACGTACCTATAGAATCCCTTCCTCCATTATCGTTGGCCTAATATATCGAAATCTCATGGAGGTTCATCAGGATGCCCAGTCCCTGTCACACTTGGCCTGTGTGCAATGATTCAGGGAGTGGGGCTTTGTCCAGCCTGGAGAAGGGAAGACTTCATGGGATTTGACAGCCTCAGTACCTGAGAGGAGATGGTGCCAGGCTCTTCACAAGGGTACGTGGGGAGAGGATGAGAAGCAATAAGTACAAGTTGAAATGAGAGGTTCAGACTGCATATAAAAGGGGGAAATCACTTTGCGGATAATGGGGTATTGGAACAGGTTGCCTAAAAGGGTTGTCTCTGTCCTTGATGGTTAAGACCTGACTGAAGAAAAGCTCCAAGCAAGCAGTTCCTGAATTCATTGTAGCCTGTCCTTTGAGCAGAGGTTGGACTTAGAGATCCGATGTCTCTGCCAACTTGTATGATCCTATTATTTACAAGGTGAAAAGGTAGCAAAGATTAATTTGATCCTCCCTTTACTGTTTTAGAAAAACATGGATCTAGAAGAGTGGAAGTTTCACCCTTTGCCTTGAAAGCTCCATGCTGTAGGAGAACAAAGCACTTTTAACTCTGGGAAAGAGTTTGCTTTGAAGTTGAAGAACTAGGATGGAATCCCAGACGTGGAGGGTGTGCATGTGCGTCCTGGTGTGAGTGAGCTGATCGCTGTGACCTGTCTATAGCACATGGATTTACTACAGCAGCTGAATGCCTCTCCCTTTGTGGCTGCATGTTAACTCATGACATCATAAAAGCAATTATTTTTGTTTAACTCCATGTAATCTTGCTGTAAGGGATTGCTAGTTAGGCTTGGCAGCTGTAACAGTGTAGAAAATAACTGTGTGTAAAGACTGAGGAATGGGAAATATGGCAAACTTTGAAATCATAGATTGAAGTATTTGGTACTTTTTCAAGTCCTGGTTCCAACCTAAGTCTTCATTGGTATGTAATAGTACCCAAAATGTCTGTGTGTAGTAGGTTATTTTGGATTTCACATTTTATCATCATGGCTTGACTTCACGAACAAAGATTTGGGAAGGGCTTTACCCACGCTTACTGCAAGCGTGCTGATGACTAAAAAGGCCAATGTGAGATAGGCAAATCCAGCTGCAAAAATCACAGTGAAAGGTCTCCTTGGGTGGTATAGGCAGGGCGCAATTCTTTCTACATTGTCTTCTCAAGACTAGTTCTGCGTGAGTTCTCAAAGGAGTCAACAGCATTATGTATGGTGTGTCTCCAAGTCTTCCGATTGGAGGCCAAGGTGGACCACTGATGGTAGTCAGTATGGCCAAGACTAAGGTATTTTTTCAGGGAGTCCTTATATCTCTTCTTTGGGGCACTTCTCTTGTGGGTACCGGTGGCAAGTTCACCATAAAGCACGATCTTAGGGAGGCGGTGATCCTTCATCCTAGAGATGTGCCCTGCCCAGCGCAGCTGCAGTTTCAGCAATATGGCCTCAATACTGGTGACCCCTGCCTGTTCGAGGACAGTAACATTTGACACATAGTCACATTTAAGACACTAGTAAAGTATCTGATTTTAAGTGGATGGATATTATAGTTATGAAAGTGCAGCCCTTTAAAATGTCACATGTCCAAACCTCTCCTCCTAATCACCATTTGTATTGTAATAAATTAAGCATTGACTGTTTATTGCAATCTGGAATAGGAAGTGTGGGAAACATCATGGTAGTGATTCAGATCATTACTACAAGAGAGCAGCCTAATCAAATCGCTTTGCTTGGGGGGGGGCAAGCACTAAAACTGAAAAGAACTCATGATTGTCTTCCAAACCCAAAGATTTCACTGTCATTGAGACCTACTCCAAACACTGAAAGGAGTAGTAGATTGAAAAGAAAGAGTATTACTGCTTTTGTATCTTAGCACATTTCAAAGTAGCTTTCTTAAAGTATTGTGTAATTGAATCAATTTATTAATCAGTGAGAATTAGCTTTTCCAGCTTCAGAGATGTTAATCACAGATGTCCTACTGAATATGGACCAGGATTTCTTACATCTGGCAAAAACATGCTGCTACCTTTCTGGAAATGGAGCTTTCCCTGTGTTCTTTTGTATGAGTTAATAGAAACCCTCCTTGAAAAAGGATACTCATCAAAGAATGTTTTATGAAACAGAAAAACAGCACTCTAAACCCTGTTGGATTCCAAGAGTTTTTACATTTTGCATCATACACAGTTTATTTTTCCAGATGCCACAGTTAAGAATAATGTATGTTTAATACTACTTGAAGAATTCTACAGATTCATAATAGCATGTGACATCTTAATATCTTCTATGATATCCTACTGGTCATATCCAACTGTGATAAACAGTTGTATATGCTATAAAAGTGGCATCTGTTATAAAAATAAGGATAATGCAAAAGGACAAAAACAATCCCTTGAATTTGTAAAGACTGTTACAAATCTTGAATGTTAATTTGAAGGGAAAAGTACATGCCAAAGCTAAATTTATGCCTTCAGTTAATAGTCCTTTATTCCTTCAGGAGAAAAAAATCAAGCAGCTATACTTCAAATAAATTTAATGAACTGCAAAGACTGACATTTTCACTATAAAAGTCACACTTCATTTAATGAAGTAGTTAAATATTGATGCTATATTAAAATACAGGCTGAATCATAGAATCATAGAATAGTTAGGGTTGGAAAAGACCTTAAGGTCATTTAGTTCCAACTCCCCTGCCATGGGTAGGGACACCTCACACTAGAACATGTTGCCCAAGGCTCTGTCCAACCTGGCATTGAACACTGCCAGGGATGGAGCATTCACAACTTCCCTGGGCAACCTGTTCCAGTGCCTCACCACCCTCACAGTAAAGAACTTCTTCCTTATATCCAATCTAAACTTCCCCTGTTTAAGTTTGAATAAAAATAGCAGTATGTTTTTCAAAATAGGAATTTGAGGGTTTTGGTTGTTTTGGTTGTTTTTTTTTCTTGTTATATTGAACATTTCATGAACTGAGAAAAGGGAAATACAGCGGATATCTCCATAATAAACACAAACCACTGTTGAAATAACATTAAAGTTGAAAGACACAAACCCATAAAAGCAAGGAAATTAAGTCACTGTATTCTTAATGCAATGACTTTGTGCTTAGGTGCTGAATCTCTTAAACAAATGTATCCAGCATTATTACCATTCAATGTGCTATATTTCCTAAAATTCTTAAAAATGAACATAGATTGTAACTTTGTGCTATAGGTGGTACAGAAAAGACCTAGCCATGTGTTTACCCAGGATGAAGAGTTATATTGTTTGATCTTAATTCAAGTAATTGTGCTTTAAGTGCTATGATTTAACTGGCAGTATTCTGGCAAAGCTATGTTGCCCGTCTCGTGCCTTCCACCCACTGATATCACTTGAATTCTCAACTTCATTTCTATATCTGCACTTTTACTGTAATAACATAATATTGATGGTGGATAAAGGAATTTTGCTGACAAATGTGGCTGAGGTTTCTCTTGGCTCCAACACCTGTATGATGGTAAAGGGAAAATAAAATGAGAATGAATATTACCATAGATGTGAGTGGGAACAGTGAGTGATGATATGATCAGCTTCACTTTGATGGATTGAATTATGATGTACTATACTTCATAAAGCTGTAATAATTCTGACATCAGGCTTATGTGTCTAGTAAAATACTGAAGATGACATCTTTGGCCCATTGAATTCAATGACAAAACTCCCAAAACAATGGCAAATTGATTTAGCACGTTGTTGGTGGCGGTTTTTCTTTTCCCTTGGGAAAGATCTTTACTTCATGTAAAATGATTTGTCTTGAATTTCATGCTTTTACTCTGAAAATATGAATTTTAATTCAGGATAAATATAGACTGATTTCTTTCCCATATCTATTATCATGTAAGCATCAAAGATGATGGAAGAAATTTAAAAGTGGTAGGTTGTGCACACAGTCACATACACAGTTACTTATAGAAACCAGTGATAAGGAATGCAGCTTTCTTATGGAAGACTAACACTTCTGTAACTAATAGCTATCAGGTGTGGTCTCTATATGTGTTTGTGAAAATGTGGTTTAGGCTATTTGGTTTCTTTTTTTTTTGGGGGGGTGTTGTTTGTTTGTTTTTGTTTGTTTGTTTTCCACCTTATACAAGCAGTTTTTCTTTAAAACAAGAACAAAAAAGAAAACATTGGAATTTGAAGAACTAATATAAATGTATTTGTAGTTGTAAGACATGAAATGTCTGTGCTTATGATAGAGATACTCAAAATTCTTCATAAGATGCTAGATCAGTGTGTATTTGCAAAATTATGTCTCCTGGTATTTTGCCACAGCAAGCACTGAAATGATCTACTTAGTAGAACATAACATTTTGAAAGGTATTATGTAAAATCACCAAAATTTACCTAGAATTAATAGAGCACTGAAGAATTTCTTCCTCTTCTAGGCATCATTCCAGAAGAAAGAAGAAAATGAATGTCAAATATATATGTTCATGGTATTCGTTGTCCTAAACTAGTTCAGGTTTTGCAATAGTTGTGGCTCTTGGTTGCTAATCTGCTTTCTACTGTTTAGAAAAGGATAAGGCATAACTCAAAGAGAAACACATGGTGACATGTTTAGCAATCTGTGTCCTTATGTAGGTAAATCTTTAAAGAAAGAATTGCAAAAGGTATCTGAAAAGGTATTTCTCTACTGCAGATACATACTAGAATGCTAATATTAAAACTGTAGCAGTGCTGTTGTCTTAAGCAGTAGTATAGGGAAAAATGTTTTATTAAATACTAACTTCACTAGTTATTGAAGAAGTAGCTGGCTTTGCACACATTAATCTCTTTTTAATTCAAGGTTGATGGTCTAGGTCTTACACATTGTATTTACGAATGTGTAAATTTACTTGATAATTATGCAAAATATTTATTTCTCCATTGAGAATTTGTGTTTTGATATATTCTGATCCTTATTAAATTTAAACAGGATCGAATTTATACAGCTTTGGTAGAGATTTTTTAAAATACACTGAGTGGACAGCTTGTGGGAGTGCAGTGTTTTTTAAATTACTGTATGAGGTGATTTCACTATTGTAAGAATTGAAGAATTGATATGTGGGTCAGTAAGAGCAGTAACTACTGGCAGAGTTGTGGTTTGGATGGAGCTTCTGTACCTCATGATACAATTCCTTGGAATTTTGAAGCCTGAGAAGTGTAAAAGTGATAACTTTGTTACTAACCATGGAAAAATCCAAGCAAACTGTCAGTGGGTAGGTGGGAGGGCAACAAGTTATATCCTATCCCTTTCTTCACTGTTCCTAGCAAAAAGATTCATGGCTATGTGCTAAGACAGGAGGATTTAGAGGAATAGATTCAAGTTTCTGAATTCCAGGGAGGCTGTCCAGTGCTCTCAGGGAACATAGCAGAGACATTTGGGTGTTTCTTGGTCTTTTATGGTTTGGATCATCCAAAGTCTAAAAAAGAGGTATCTTCAGATATCACATTGGTTCCTTCAGTTACATACAGAGTTTACTACCTTGTTTTCCATTTGTCTTCTTTACTGATTATTTCAATCTAAAATAGATTTGATTTTGAAGCAGTAGTTAACAATCTGTAATTTTTGTTCTGTAGTAAGTTGTAATATTCTCATTATAGATTTTTTTTTATGGGTTAGGGATGTTTGCGTTAGCAGCATCCAAGTAGACTATCTGTCCATAACAAGGTGCATGAGTGTGATCCAGCACTGATGTGACCTTAAGACTCTGGGCTTTGATAGAGATGGTTTAAGCAACTAGGACTTCTTTTGGACTGTACTACTTGTGTTTCTCCATGTGGCGTGAAAAGAATGGAGTAATTTCAGCAGGGCATGTATTTCTCAGGCTTGGACAGGGTTCAGCTGTAGCTGTGATTTTTCTCCTTAGTAGCTGGTGCAGTGCTGATTTTTTTTTACTTTAGCCTGAGAACAGTGCTCATAACACATTGACATTTTTAGTTGTTGCTAAGTAATGTCTACCCCGGTCAAGGACATTGCATCCTCATGTTCTGCCAGTGAGGAGGGGCACAGGACGCTGGGAGGAAGCAGAAACAGGACACCTGACTCAAACTAGCCAAAGGGGTATTCCATACCACAGAACCTCATGCCCAGTATATAAACGGGGGGAGTTAACCATAAGGCCAGATTGCTGCTTGAGTAGGGCTGGGTATCGGTCAGCAGGTGGTGAGCGATTGTATTGTGCATCACTTGTGTTTATTGTTTTCTTTTCTTTTTCTCCTTTTAGTTTTTATTCTCTCCCATTGTTATTTCCATTATTATTATTATTGGTGGTAGTAGTAATAGTTTTATATTATACCTTAGTTACTGGACTGGTCTTATCTCAACCTGTGAGATCATTCTTTTGATTCTCCTCCCCATCACTCTGGGAGCAGGGGGGAAGAAGGGTGGGAATGATCAAGTGGCTGCATGGTTCTGAGTTACCGGCTGGGCTGAAACCACAACAGTTCTTTTTTGGTGCCCAACATGGGGGACGAAGGGTTGAGATAACGACATATCTGACTGGAGTGTTTCTAATTGTATTTGTGATAAGCATTCACTGTTTCAGATTAATAGTCACTCATCACAACGTTGAATGCTCTTGGAGTTGGTGCGCTTGGTCTTGGAGTTTCAGCATGTCATATCTTACAGCCAGTATTTACTGTCTTAGTGTTTATCAGCTGGGGGGCTTGGGCTAATGTTATTGTTTCACTGTACTTCATGGTAATGACTTGTAATACAATAAAATCTTTGATTATGAAACAGGGCCTATAAGGATGCTGAGGAGGGACTCTTTGTTAGGGACTGTAGTGGTAGGACAAGGGGTAACGGGTTCAAACTTAAACAGGGGAAGTTTAGCTTAGATATAAGGAAGATGTTCTTTACTGTGAGAGTGGTGAGGCAATGGAATGGGTTACCCAAAGAAGTTGTGAATGCTCCATCCCTGGCAGTGTTCAAGGCCAGGTTGGTTGGAGTCTTGGGTGACTTTGGTTTAGTGTGAGGTGTCCCAGCCCATGGCAGTGGGGATGGAACTGGATGATCTTAAGGTCCTTTCCAACCCTAACTATTCTATGATTCTATGGTCAGGCATGCATTTCTAGCATGGTCATCACCTCTATACTTTGTGAGGCATATAATGGAATATTTTAGCAATTTTACACCTTTTTTTCCTCCTTGGGGGGGCAACCTATGAAGGAGACATTCCCTCACACCCACTGCTCCCCCACCATGCAGCATTTGAGAATTCTAACAGTTTTGTATGGCCTGTGAATACCCTTGAAACATGCTTGCTGCTTGTGCTGGTTATCAGCATGTGGGCACACATAGAGCATGTGTTTTATCCAAGGTTATACCACACTGGCAATACCCATTTCATCTGATCTCAAAAGTTAGGCACGGTTGGGCTGGGGTCTTGTCTAGGTTTAGAAGATGTTATAAGAGGACCACCAAGAGATTTTCCCCAAGGCTGCACAGTCATGAGTGGCAGGGTGTGTGAGACAGTATGGGCAAGCCCCTGGGCCAGTGGGTCCAACCAGTGATTTGAAACTTCACCCCTGAAGAAGTGCAAAATACAGAAAATTTAGCAGAACACTTTAACGAGGTGTGCTGTCGTTCTGGCAATACCAAAGAGGGACGACTTGCTGCAACATGCTGGGGCTTGGCCTGTGCCTACAGAGCCCTGCTCAACACTATCCAGCACCTTCAAAGAGAAAAATACGTCTCTGAATTTGATGGCAAAGCAACAGACAACGCAGCTACTCAATCCGAGCTGCGGAATACGCGATGAGATTTCAGCCATCTTCCAGGTGAGCACATTGTCACCTGGTTGCTCCAGCACTGGGAAAATGGGGCCAATGGTCACAAACTAGAAAGGAGGGAAGCCAAGCAGCTGGGATCACTTGCTAGGGAAGGGGGAATTGACAAAGCAATTGCAAGAGAGAAACAGTCCCTCAGCCTTTGGAGGTGGCTCTTGGCAGCTGTGAAAGAAAGGTTTCCATACAAGGATGATGTTATGTGTCGCTCAGCCAACTGGACCACAATAGAGAGAGGCATCCAATCTCTGAGGGAATCAGACATACTAGATATGATCTGTCATAGGCTGGGAATGCATCCGTAGATCCAGATGAAGTTGAATGCACACGACCCATGTGGCGGAAATTTAGGTGGAGTGCACCATTGTCATCAGTGACCTGGAGTGAGGCAGCACCACCATTAGTGGATGAACTGATTCATCAACTCCGGGAGTTCAAAGAAAATCTCACCCTTTCCATCATTTCAGCTGTGGAAAAACTGTCCCAGGAGTTCAAAACAATTGAACCCCCCACATTTACCAACCCATGTCTCAGCTATTAGCACACGGTGCCCTACTGCTCAAGAGAGAAGATAAAGGAGGTACATGCCATGGGCCACTCTATGGTTTTACCTGCGGGACTGTGGAGAAGACATGAGAAAGTGGGATGGAAAACATACCTCAGTTCTGGAGGAACGGGTGTGTGAATTGAAGAGGAAAACAACAGTTAAGGATGATCATCCCATGAAAGTTGCTGCTCCAGTGTTTGGTGAGCAGTTTCTCAGATGGACTGGAAGAGCTGATTTTTTTCCAACTCCTGTGATAACGAAGACTAATCCCTTTCTACAAGACCTAACTGGAGAACTTTATGATCACTATTAGAGGGGCCCTGCCTCCAGCCATGTGGAGGAGAGGGACAATTGGGTTTACAGGACTGTGTGGATGAGATGGCCTGGCACATCAGTCCCACAGCAGTATAAGGCTCTAGTAGATACCAGTGCACAGTGTACCCTGATGCCATCAAACTATCAAGGGGTGGAATCCATTTGTATTTCTGGAGTGACAGGAGGATCCCAAGAGTTGACTGGAGGCTGAAATCAGCCTGACTGGGAGGAAGTGGCAAAAGCACCCCATTCTGACTGGTACAGAAGCTTCATGCATACTTGGCATAGACTACATCAGGAGAGGGTACTTCAAAGACCCAAAAGGGTACTGATGGGCTTTTGTTATTGCTGCTTTGGAGACTGAAGAAATTGAGCAGCTGTCCACCTTGCCTGGTCTCTCAGATGATCCTTCTGTTTTAGGGTTGCTGAAGGTTGAAGAACAACAAGTGCCAATTGCGACCACAACAGCGCACTGGCGGCAGTATTGTGTCAACTGGGACTCCCTGATTCCCATCCATCAGCTGATCCATAGACTGGAGAGCCAAGGAGTCATCAGCAGGACCCACTCAAGCTTTAATAGCCCCATGTGGCCAGTGCGAAAGTCTAAGGGAGAGTGGAGGCTAACAGTAGACTATCGTGGCCTGAATGAAGTTGCACCATATTGAGTTCTGCCGTACTGGACATGCTAGAACTTCAGTATGAACTGGAGTCAAAGGCAGCCAAGTGGGATGCCACAAATGATATTGCCAATGAATTTTTCTCAGTCCCTTTGGCAGCAGAGTGCAGGCCACAGTTGGGTCCTACTTGGAGAGGCAGCCAGTATACTAGGAATCAATCGCCCCAGGGGTGGAAACAGAGCCCTACCATCTGCCATGGACTGATCCAGATTGCACTGGAACAGGGGCAAGCTCCAGAACACTTGCAGTACACTGCTGAAATCATCATGTGGGGCAATGAAGTGGAAGGTCTTTGAGAAACGGAGGAAAATAATCCAAATCCTGCTAAAAGCCGATTTTGCCATAAAATGGAGTAAGGTCAAGGGACCTGCACAGGAGATTCAATTTTGGAGAATAAAATGTCAAGATGGACGTCGCCAGATTCCCACAGATGTGATCCACAAGATAACAGCAATGTCTCCACAAAGCTACTAAGGAAGAAACACAAACTTTCTTAGGTGTTGTGGGGTTCTGGAGAATGCATGACCCAAATTACAGTCTGATTGTAAGCCCTCTCTATCATGTGACGAGGAAGAAGAATGATTTCAAATTCGGTCCTGAGCAAAAACAAGCCTTTGAACAAATTAAACGCGAGATAGTTCATGCAGTATCACTTTGTCCAGTCCGGAACAGGCCAGATGTGAAAACTGTGCTTTACACCGTAGCTGGGGAGAATGGTCCTACCTGGAGCCTCTGGCAGAAAGCTCCAGGGGAAACTCGAGGTCGACCCCTCGGCTTTTGCAGTTGGGGATACAGAGGATCTGAGTCCAGCTATACCCCAACTGAGAAAGAGATACTGGCAGCCTATGAAGGGGTTTGAGCTTCTTCAGAAGTGATTGGCAATGAAGCACAGCTCCTTCTGGCACCCCTATTACCCTTGCTGGGCTGGATGTTCAAAGGCAGGGTCTCCTCTGCACATCATGCAACTGATGCTACATGGAGTAAATGGGCTGCATTAATTACACAATGAGCTTGAATAGGAAATCTCAGTCGTCCAGGCATTCTAGAAGTCATCATGGACTGGCCAGAGGGCAAAGATTTCGGAATGTAACCAGAGGAGGAGGTGGTGCGTGCTGAAGAGGCCCCACCATATAATAAACTGTCTGAAAGTGAGAAGCAATATGCCTTGTTTACTGATGGGTCCTGCCATATTGTGGGAAACCGTTGGAGGTGGAAAGCAGCAGTATGGAGTCCTCGAAGACAGGTTGCAGAAATAGCTGAAGGAGAGGGTGAATCGAGTCAGTTTGCCGAGGTGAAAGCCATCCAGCTGGCCTTGGACATTGCTGAACAAGAAAAGTGGCCAGTACTTTATACTGACTCATGGATGGTGGCAAATGCCCTGTGGGGATGGTTGCAGCAATGGAAGCAGAGCAACTGGCAATGCAGAGGTAAACCCATCTGTGCTGCTGCACTGTGGCAAGATATCACTGCCCAGGTGCAGAACCTGGTGGTGAAGGTACGTCATGTAGATGCTCATGTACCCAAGAGTCGGGGCGCTGAGAAACACCAGAACAGCCAACAAGTGGTTAAAGATGCTATTATTGAAGTGGCACAGATTGATTTATATTGACAATCTAAGGGTGAATTATTTTTAGCCAGTGGGCCCATGACACCTCAGGCCATCAAGGCAGAGATGTAACATACATGCGGGCTCTTGATCGAGGGGTGGAGTTAATAATTGACACTTTTGCCCAGGTTATTCATTAGTGTGAAACATGTGCTGCAATTAAGCAAGCAATTGCTTAATTGCAATTTGAGGAACAAACAAGAGGAGTTAGAGATGCATGCACGTCTACGGGTGTATGATATGATAGGCATCACAGAAACATGGTGGGATGGCTCCTATGACTGGAGTGTTGGAATGGAAGATTACAGGATCTTTAGAAAAGACAGGCCCGGCAGGCGGGGAGGGGGAGTTGCCCTTTGTGTTAGGGATAGGCTGGAGAGTATGGAACTCTGTCTGGGGACAGGTGATCAGTTAACAGAGAGTTTGTGGGTCAGGGTTAAAGGGAAAACAGCGATGGGAGACATTACTGTGGGGATCTGTTATAGACCGCATAATCAAGGAGAACCTGCAGATGAAGCACTCTATAGACTGATAGGAAAAGCCTCACGCTCACAGGCCCTTGTTCTCACAGGGGACTTCAGCCACCCTGACATCTGTTGGAAGAATGGTATGGCCCGGCACAAGCAATCCAGGAGGTTCCTCGATTGTGTGGAAGACAACTTCCTTCTGCAAGTAATAGAGGAGCCGACAAGGAGAGGTGCCATGCTTGACCTCGTGCTGGAACTCGACACATTTGTGAGGTGGGCTGAGGCCAGCTTCATGAAATTTAACCATGCTAAGTGCAAGGCCCTACACCTGGGTCAGAGCAATCCCAGCACAGCTACAGGTTGGGCAAAGAAGAGATTCAGAGAAGCCCTGTGGAGAAGGAGGGGGGAATGTTGGTCAATGAGAAAATGAACATGAGCTGGCAGTGTGCACTTGCAGCCCAGAAAGCCAACCGTATCCTGGGCTGCATCAAAAGAACCGTGGCCAGCAGGTCGAAGGGCATGATCCTGCCCCTCTACTCTGCTCTTGTGAGACCTCACCTGGAGTATTGTGTGCAGTTCTGGTGTCCTCAACATAAAAAGGACATGGAACTGTTGGAACAAGTCCGGAGAAGAGCCACAAGGATGATCGGGGACTGGAGCACCTCCCGTATGAAGGCAGGCTGAGAAAGTTGGGGCTGTTCAGCCTGGAGAAGAGAATCTGTGTGGAGACTTCGTAGCAGCTCTCCAGTATCTGAATAGGGCCTATAGGGATGCTAGAGAGGGTCTCTTCATTAAGGAAGGTAGGTCAAGTGGTAACAGGTTAAAACTTTAAGCATGGAAGTTTTGACTGGACATAATGTAGAAGTTCTTTACTGTGAGGGTGGTGAGGCACTGGAATGTTTTGCCCAGGGAAGTTGTGAATGCTCCATCCCTGGCGGTGTTCAAGTCCAGGTTGGAAGGAGCCTTGAGTGACATGGTTTAATGTGAGGTGTCCCTGCCCATGGCAAGGGGGTTGGAGCCAGAAGGTCCTTTCGAACCCTAACTATTCTATGATTCTGTTTCCAGAACAACCTTATAGACCCTTGGGCCAAAGAACATGGCATTGAGTAGGTGTATTACATCCCCTATCATGCGCAAGCCTCTGGGAAAATCAAATAGTACAGTGATCTGTTAAAAACTACACTGAGGGCATATCTAAACATTGGGATACCCATTTAGCAATAGCCACCTGGTTGGTCAACACTAGGGTATTTCTGAACAGGGCTGGCCCAACCCAATCAGAACTTTTACATGCTCTAGAGGGGTATAAATTTTCTGTGTTTCATATAAGGAATTTGTTGGGGAAGACAGTCTGGGTTTTTCCTGCTTCAGTCATGGGACTGCTTTTGCTCAGAGACATGGATATACTTGGTGGGTAATGCGGAAAGATGGGGAAGTCTGGTGTGTATCTTAAGGGGATTTAATTTTGGGGAAAATAGCCAGTGAATTCCGTTATATGCTGTTGCCTGCTATATAACACTTCTATAACCCATCAGCTAGATGCCCATCCCCACCACTCTGGGCTTTGAAAAGAAGATGTGCTTTCATGATCATCAGCAGATAATAAAGCCGTGGGAAAAGCCAGTAGCAGCAGTACTGTCCTCAGGTCATCATCGAATAACCCTGGCAAGCAATGAACTTTGATGAAACCAGACAAGCTCAGCAGTGACCAGGTGGTCAACACCAGTTCAGTGGTGTTGTCAGCAGTCAGCAATTCAAAACTACGGACTGTCTCTCCTGCCCTGAAAGACTGTTACAAGAGATGGAGCCTGACATCATGGAGTGTATGAATTCAGCAACTTGATAGGGATTGGTCCATGGACTAAGGAATTATATCTCTTACTTTGTGTGTGTGTCTGTATATATATGCGTGTGTGTGTATATATATATATAGCGAGACAAAAAGCGATGGTACATTTTAAAATATGGGATCCAAGCATGACATGAATGGAATGGAATAAGGGGTGGGTACTGTCCTGGGTTCAGCAGTAGCAGTCATTTTTCTCCTTCTTAGTAGCTGATGCAGTGCTGTTTTTTTGTCTGTAGCCTGAGAACAATGCTGATAACACACTGATGTTTTAATTGTTGCTCAGTAATCTTTACTCTGATCAAGGACTTCAGTCTCTTGCTCTGCCAGTGAGGAGGGGCATGGGAAGACATGGGGATGCAGAGACAGGACACCTGACCTAAACTAGCCAAAGGGGTATTCCATACCTCAGCACATCATGCACTGTAGATAAACTGGGGGGGAGTTACCCAGAAGGCCCAGATTGCTGCTCAGGTCAGGCTGGGTATCGGTTGGCAGATGGTGAGCAATTGTATTCTCTCCCTTTGTTATTTCCCTTATTATTATTAGTGGTGGTAGTAGTAGTGGTTTTGTGTTATACCTTAGTTACTGGAATGTTCTTATCTCAACCCATGGGATTTACATTCTTTCGATTCTCCTCCCCATCCCTCCGGGAGTGGGGGGAGGAAGAAGTTGGGGTGTGAGCGAGCTGCTGCATGGTTCTGAGTTACCAGCTAGGCTTATACCACAAGGCCTTTATTGTAAGAGAAGAAACAATTTGTATTTGTGAAAATTAAAATCATAGCATTGGGGTTCCAATCCCATTTCAGTTATTACATTGCTATAGGATCTTGTTCAAGCCCAAGGTTATTTTGCCTTTCCCTCACTGACTTTTTCTTTGAAAATAGAGGTGATAGTATATAGGGACCTCCTGGTAGTGATCTGGAGCTTAATTCATTGCTATCTGTGAAGGGCTCTGGGAGACCTGCCTGGGCACAACTGCAGACATTTCTATATATTCATGCATATTATTTTTGTCTATAGCATATATTATTGTATATGAAATATATATGTATACATAATGCGTATTGGCATGTTTGACTTCTATCCTGTATAATTATGACATTTTTATTTCCCTTTATGATTATAGTAAAATAAAGATGTAAGAAGTAGGAGCAAAATCCTTTTTGTAAATCCACAGGTGTTTTGACTCAGGTTTTTCTATGGATGTCAGGATTATTATTTTTTTTATGTAGCATTTTTTTATGTAGATACCAGGGTTAATGAAAATTGATTATGCTAAAAAGAGGAATTGCAAATAGCAATAGAATAACATTCTGCTTGCATCATTATGCAAATAGCAATACTGTATGGTAGGTAGCTGCCCAGTTGTCCTAAATTTTCATGATTAAGGCTGTATGGAATCAAGTAATTGTGGAATAAAATTGGGAATCTGATGTGCTATAGTTCTAAGAAAATCTTCATCTCATCTGTTAAATATTTATAAGTCATGTTTTTAATTTTCTAAGCCAGTTAAAGGAAACACACTGTTTTGCAACTAATTGCTGTTGTGTTTTCTTAGGAATAGACTTATTTCCTTTGGAACAATACAGATAAAGGAGTCATTTGCTTATAAACAGACAAGACAGTTGCTGGTTTAAGTATAGTAAATTTGTTGCTGAAAATGATATCTTTATTTGTTGATGGAGACTAGCCACATTATGCTGATTTGCATTTACTTTTATTAAATCTGTGATAGAAAAATTGTAAATCTTCTGGGGGCTTTCAGTATTTTATAAAGAAAATCTTCAAATGATTTCCTCTTAATGTCTCAAATCAAATGTATTGCGACAAGCTATTAGGCTATGAATTTATTAATTCATCACAGTAAATCAAGTTAGCACAGTGACTTATAAAAGATCATATATATTGGTATCTTCAGGATCAAACAATCATAATGTTTCTTTGAATTGCTGCTACTGTCTATATGCGTTACTACAGGTCCTAATTGTCCTGGGTTCATCAGTAGCAGTCATTTTTCTCCTTCTTAGTAGCTGGTGCAGTGCTGTGGTTTTGACTTTCGGCCTGGGAACAGAGCTGATAACACAAATGTTTTTAGTTAGTGCTCAAATGTTTAGCCTGACCAAAGACTTTCTGAGCCTCATGCTCTGCTAGGGAGGCGGGGAAGCCGGGAGGAAGCAGAGACAGGACACCTGACTGAAACTGACCAAAGAGGTATTCCATACCACAGCACGTCATGCCCAGGAAGTAACTGAGAGTTACCCGGAAGGGCAAGTGCTCTGCGGGGTTGGACTAGGTATCGGTCGGTGCTCGGTTGGGCAGGGTGGGACAAGTTATCGGTCGGCTGGTGGTGAGGTGGTGTATTCTCTTCCCTTGTTATTTCCTTTATCATTATTATTATTGGTGGTAGCAGTAGTGATTTGTGTTTTACCTTAGTTACTAAACTGTTCTTATCTCAACCTGTGGGAGTTACATTCTTTTGATTCTCCTCTCCATCCCTCCGGGAGCAGGGGGAGGGCAAGAAGGGGGGAGGAGTGAGAGAGCGACTGTGTGATTTATGGCTGACTGGGTTTAAACCACGACACTAATAGAAAGGAAGATTCTGTTGACTGCAATAGTTGGATGTTTTGTATAATGCAACAATAATGTTTGTTGGCAGGTATAAAAAAAAATATGTAATGATTAGATCAGTTTTTTTGTGCATGGTCTATGAAGACATTGTAAGCTAAAGCCTTGTAGTATCTGAAGACAGCTAAATAATGGTTCTAGAATTTCTGTGGCTATGACATTCTAAAAACACTTTCTCTTGAATGATGTCTATTTCCTCTTAGAATTGCATTGATTAATAATGTTTAGATAGTAAAAGCTTTAATTTTAATATCTTTACCTCATATGTTATCTTCATTGTACCAAAGATAACATACTAATTAAAAGGTTCATGCACAGTTGCCTGAGGTTAAGAATGGGTATTGAGATACCTGGACTAGAAACCAAATTATAATCTAGTATCTGAATGCTGTGGTTTTGCAAAGGTAACGTTTTTGTGCTTCCTGATTTTCTGGGGAATAATTCCTTGTGCAGTGCTCCTTTTGAAGGGAAGGTAGTTCAATAAAAAACAGGCACTGTAAGACAATGATTTACAGCAGTATAAATTGTTCTGCATTGAGTATTAGTTCCAAATACAATTGCAAAGATTGTGTCAAAAAAAATGTATTTAAAGTTTATCAGAGAAACAAAATGCAAACCTCTTGCATCTTTAAAACAAGGAAGTTGGTTTTACCTGTTAGATGCTTCATTTTCATAGAATCGTAGAATCATAGAATAGTTATGGTTGGAAAGGACCTTAAGATCATCTAGTTCCAAGCCACCTGCCATGGGCAGGGACACCTCACACTTAACCATCTCACCCAAGACTCCATCCAACCTGGTCTTGACCACTGCCAGGGATGGAGCATTCACCCTGGGCAACCCATTCCAGTGCCTCACCACTCTAACAGGAAAGAATTTCCTCCTTACATCCAATCTAAACTTCCCCGTTTATGTTTTAACGTCTTACCCCTTGTCTGTCACTAAAATCCCTAATGAAGAGTCCCTCCCCAGCATCCCTATAGGGCCCCTTCAGATACAGGGAGGCTGCTATGAGGTCTCCACGCAGCCTTCTCTTCTCCAGGCTGAACAGCCCCAACTTTCTCAGCCTGGCTTCACACAGGAGGTCCTCCAGTCCCCTGATCATCCTCGTGGCCCTTCTCTGGACTTGTTCCAACAGTTCCATGTCCTTTTTATGTTGAGGACACCAGAACTGCACACAATACTCCAGGTGAGGTCTCACAAGAGCAGAGTAGAGGGGCAGGATAACCTACCTCGACCTGCTGGTCACACTCCTTTTGATGCAGCCCAGGATATGGTTGGCTTTCTGGGCTGCAAGCGCACACTGCCAGCTCATGTTCATTTTCTCATCAACCAACACCCCCGAGTCCTTCTCCCCAGGGCTTCTCTGAATCTCTTCTTTGCCCAACCTGTAGCTGTGCCTGGGATTGCTCTGACCCAGGTGTAGGACCTTGCACTTAGCATGGTTAAATTTCATAAGGTTGGCATCAGCCCACCTCACAAATGTGTCAAGGTCCCTCTGGATGGCATTCCTTCCCTCCAGCGTATCAACAGAACCACACAGCTTGGTGTCATAGGCAAACCTCCTTACGGCGCACTCAATCCCACTCTCCACGTCACTGACAAAGACGTTGAACAAGACCAGTCCCAACACTGATCTCTGAGGGACGCCACTCGTTACTGGTCTCCATCCAGACATTGAGCCATTGACCACAACTCTTTGTGTGCGGCCATCCAGCCAGTTCTTTATTCGCCGAGTGGTCCATCCATCAAATTGATGTTTCTCCAATTTAGAGACAAGGATGTTGTGTGGGACAGTGTTAAAAGCTTTGCACAAGTCCAGGTAGATGACATTAGCTGCTCTACCCCTGTCCATCAATTCTGTAGCCCCATCATAGAAGGCCACCAAATTGGTCAGGCAGGATTTCCCCTTAGTGAAGTCATGCTGTCTGTCACCAACCACCTTGTTGTTTTTCATGTTCCTTGGCATGCCTTCCAGGAGAATCTGCTCCAAGATTTTGCCAGGCACAGAGGTGAGACTGACTGGTCTGTAATTCCCCAGGTCATCCGTTTTCCCCTTCTTGAAAATGGGGGTTATATTTCCCTTTTTCCAGTCATCGGGAACTTCACCTGACTGCCATGATTTTTCAAGTATGATTGACAGTGACTTCGCAACTTCATTTGCCAGCTCCTTCATTACCTGCGTATGGATTTCATCAGGTCCCATGGACTTGTGTACGTTCAGATTTTTCAGATGGTCTCAAACCAGATCCTCTCCTACAGTGGGCCCAAGGTCTTCATTCTCACAGTCCCTGTGTCTGCCTTCCAAGACTTGGGTGGTGTGGTCAGAGCCTTTGCCAGTGAAGACCAAGGCAAAGAAGTCATTAAGAACCTCAGCCTTCTCCACATCCAGGGTAGCAAGTTCTCCCGAGAGCTTCCTGAGGGGGCCTATGTTGTCCCTATTCTGTTTTTTATTTGCTGTGTACCTGTAGAATCCCCTCCTGTTATCCTTAACATCCCTAGCCAAGTTTAAGTCTAACTGGGCCTTAGCTGTCCTAACCTGGTTCCTAGCTTCCCGGACAACATCCCTGTACTCTTCCCAGGCCGCCTGTCCTTGCTTCCACTTTTTATAAGCCTGTTTTTTTCATTTGAATTTTCCTCAGTAAAATTTTTTTAGATAGAGGAATGACGAATAAGTGAGGTAATTGATTAAAGTCTTGACTATTAGTGTGTACAGTTTTGTGGTGATCTGGAGTCTGTCTTCTGGGCCAACCTCTGTCTCTTTCTCTTAGCAAAAATAGAAAGGAGAATGCAAGTCCTGTGGCTCTTCTATGATTTATTGCATGTATTGATCTATTGCAGTGCAGTTTTCTAGCACAGCGGTTTCTACCATTCCTTCCTCTGTCCTCAGCAACCTTTAAGAAGTTTGCGTGTCATCTTGTCTTGCTCACATGAGTGAAGCAAAAGCTTCTAGCTCTGGAAAGCTTTGGCTTTCATCTACATGTTGAGTTGCACACGAGTACTGCATGTACACCTGAAATAGCTTCATATCACTAATATTCTGCATTGTACAGTCATCTTTGTACTAAGGAAAAATAAAAAAAAAGTCTTAAATTATTTGAGTCAGTCAGATGAGTTACCAGAGTAAAAGCCATCAGTCGCTTCTTATGAGTGCTTGATTCATTTTGTGATTCTGTCATGCCAAGGACTAATTTGCAATTAATATTTCTGTCATTTAGAAACCTAAATAGTTCAGAACTTTATACCCTAGTGTGCAGGACTGAGGTTTAGACGGAAAGTGTCTAAACCCAAAAGCACGAGCTTTAAAAATCTCTGCTTCAGTGTTCTTTTCCCTAAAGCCCATAGGAACATGCAATTTTTCTCACAAGTGTTTATACCTAGAAATAGTTCCTGTCTTTCTACTGGTAGCCAACAGTGCCACCATTTTGCAGACAGCCTGTTAAAGGGCAGACCGCAGCTTGGTAAAAGACCTAGATCAAAGAGAAACTTTGTGATTGTGAATCCTGCTTTCATTTGGGGCTGTAGCCTCTGCTGTGAAGCTTGGATGCCTCCAAGTTATGTGCAGGCAAGAATCAGAATACAGTGTTTTGCAGTGTTTGGTTGTCTAACAAACATTACCTAACAGAAGTAGAAGCAAATATAAAGACTTAGTTTCTAATCAGCAATTTTTTGTAAATAAAGGCTATATGAATAGTACAGCATTTTTGCCTCCTTAGTATGATACCCCACTGGATATTAACATACAAACCTGGTGATGAAATTTTGGAGCTGTGGGGAGTGAAGGTGATAAGATTTGCGTGAAAAAGAGTTTGGGAATGAACTCTTAGGCCTTGGTGCTTGACAAGCCCTGGGGTGATGAGTTGGAACCTTGAAGGACAGGGAAGGTAAACAAAGCAAGCCTCGGGAGGATGGGCCAGGATGTAGATGTGGCAGGAATCTCAGTTGTAGGCCAGAGGATGTGGGGGTTGTGAGAGGGTCTGCAGCACTGTGATTGGACTCTTTACCTGGAGAGTTTTACAGGGGCCAATGAGATTGAACTTTGTATGTATGTGCAGGTTGGAAAGTACCGAACAAGGAGATAAAAAAGGGCTTGGTGGTAATAAATGAGGATTTGAGTCTCTGCATCAACTTGAGTCCATGTCGTGAAATGCCACATGGAGCCTGATTTATCCTCATAGATTTTAGTGCTTTTGGCTTATTCTCTTTGTCCTTTAAGTTTTCCTACTTACATTTTAGTGTTAGCTAAAATCTGTACCCTGTGATGTTAGAAGTTTTCTTATTTCTGTTAGACACTTGGGTCCAAGAGGTACAGAGAAGTTAAGTAACTTGGTCAAGATCATGCAGACTCAGGTGGCAGAATAGGGAATTCTGCACATCTTTTTTTAGCTGTAATTCCATCCTTCCTTTCCTAGTGAGACTTTCTCAGTAAGATGCAGAAACCTATAGGTAACTCCTTTGAGACTGTTACATGTGAATCAGTGGCTTCCAGGGAAGAAATGAAAAAAATGCATTGGACCGTAATCAGTAAATTCACAGGACTGCTTACACTTCCCTGAGCTCAGGAAATTGCGCTGGAGCATTAAAATTATTTCCCCCTGCCCCTTGGCAGAGGTCAGGTTTTACTAGGTTACCCCTGTGATAAACACATAAATGTATTGGCTTTCTCAAATCATAGATGTTGCTATGTGGATATAACTGTATGAGTTCGCAAAGATCGCTAAAGGCACAAGATTAGACAACAAGTTGAAAATGGCCAGAACTCTTGAGCAAAATGGAGTCACATAGCAAAAGAATTTGTAAAGGTAAAAGAAAGGGGGGGGGAGGCTTGATATAAGAAAAGCTAGTGCCTGGAAAACATAGGGTTAAAGTACTTTTAGCCTAACTTAGGTGGACGATAAAGAACAGTGTTTGTGTTGTAAGTCTGTGGAATTTAGTGGCCCCACTAAACATGAGTGAATGATTTCACACCATCCTTCTACTTATCAGTTAGTTTAGTGACAGTGACTACCAAACATCTGCTAGCTTGGGATAATCCTTGTCTTCCCATCCTGCAATAAATTTTGTATGAAGGTCACACTGGTTTAAATCTTTGCCAGCTATCAGAAACTTGCAGATGCGGCTGGTTTCAGCTATTTCTGTGATTACTGGGGTATCCAACTGTGCCAAAGGTGAAAAGTACACGGCAAGGAAGACTGTTTACTTCATCTTGAAGACCCCTACTCACATGAGGAAGACTGCTTACTTCATCCTCAAGATCCCTGCCCACAATCACCGCAGAGCAGTGCACAGATGCCAAGAGAAGGAGACTTATAATAAGTTCCTGGAGCTAGTTATAAATTCCCCGCCTATATGTGCGAGTTATGAATATGTATGTGACTAATGCAATAGTGAAAGTATGTAAACCTGTAACAAATGCTAATCAGTGCACCTCTGGCTACGGTCACGCGCCCAGCGCTCTTGCTTTTGCTTTATTGACTTTGTCCCTCAATAAAACCCTGTTATCTTGATTAGAGGAGTGAGTTCATATTTCACACCCCATTTCATAGAATCATAGAATCATAGAATAGTTAGGGTTGGAAAGGACCTTAAGATCATCAAGTTCCAACCCCCCTGCCATGGGCAGGGACACCTTACGCTAAATCATATCACCCAAGGCCTCATCCAACCTGGTCTTGAACACTGCCAGGGATGGAGCATTCACAACCTCCCTGGGCAACCCATTCCAGTGCCTCACCAGTCTAACAGGAAAGAATTTCCTCCTTATATCCAATCAAACTTACTGGTCTCCAGCCGGACATTGAGCCATTGACTCTTTGTGTGCGGCCATCTAGCCGGTACTTTATTCACCGAGTGGTCCATTGTCGTGGTTTAAACCCAGTCAGGTAATTCGTTCGCTCACTTCCCCCCCTTTCTTGCCCTCCCCCTGCTCTCGGAGGGACGGAGAGGAGAATCAAAAGAATGCAACTCCCACGGGTTGAGATAAGAACAGTTTAGTAACTAAGGTATAACACAAATCACTACTGCTACCACCAATGATAATAATGATAAAGGAAATAACAAGGGAACAGAATACAACAACTCACCACCCGCTGACCGATAACTCGCCCCCCAAGCCCGACCAAGCTCCGACCGATACCTCCTCCAACCCTGCAGTCTCCCAGCCCTTCCGGCTCACTCCCAGTTACATCCTGGGCATGACGTGCTGTGGTATGGAATAGCTCTTTGGTCAGTTTGGGTAAGGTGTCCTGTCTCTGCTTCCTCACAGCTTCCCCTCCTCCCTGGCAGAGCATGAGGCTCACAAAGTCCTTGGCCAAACCAAAACATCTCTATCAGCTCTGTTCCCGAGCCGAAAGTCAAAACACTGCACTGCACCAGCTACCAAGGAGGAGAAACATGACTGCTACTGCTGAACCCAGGACATCCATCCATCAAATTTATGTCTCTCCAGTTTAGAGACAAGGATGTCGCATGGGACAGTGTCGAACGCTTTGCACAAGTCCAGGTAGTTACTGGACCACCAGTTTTTAGTTACTGCTCAAATGTTTAGACTGGCCATAGGACTTTGTGAGTCTCATGCTCTTCCAGGGAGGAGGGGAAGCCGAGAGGAAGTAGAGACAGGACACCTGACTTAAACTAGCCAAAGAGGTATTCCATACCAGAGCATGTCATAGCCGGGGAGGTAACTGGGAGTTTCCCGGAAGGGCACTCTCTTCTCGGTCGGGCTTGTTTCAGCAGGTGGTATCGTATTCTCTTCCCTTGTTATTTCCTTTATCGTTATTAGTATTGGTGGTAGCAGTAGTGATTTGTGTTATACCTTAGTTACTGGTGTTCTTATCTCAACCCGTGGGAGTTACATTGTTTTGATTCTCCTCCCCATCCCTTTGGGAAGCGAGGGGGGGAGGGAAGAAAAGAAAGGCGGGGGGCGGGGGGGGGGAGTAGAAACTTGTGTGACTGACAGGGTTTAAATAACATGGGGCATGAAGGGTTGAGATAACGACAGATCTTACCAGAGTGTGTCTAATCATATTTGGGATAAGAATTCATTGGTTTTGATTAATAGTCACTCATCACAATGCTGATGGCTCTCAAAGTTGTTTATCTTGATCTCACATTTTCAACATATTGTAACTTACTTAGAGTTGTTATTTGCTGTGTTAGTGTTTATGGCTGGGGGCCTTGGGCTAAGGTTCTTGTCTCATTGTACTTTATGGTAATGCCTTGTAATGCAATAGAATCATTGATCATGAAAATGATCTGGCTTATGTTCCCAGTGTGGTCACCACCTTTATACCTTGGGAGGTATATAGTAGAAGTGCTTAGCGATTGCACAACTTTTTTGTCCTTCTTGGGTGGTCAACCTGTGAAGGAGACATTCTTTTACCCTCCCAGCCCACCCACCCCCCCTCCGACCGTTTACAGCATCAATCATTTGCGAGTTTTGAAGTTTTTGAATGGCCTTTTAATGCTTTTGAGACCTGTTTGCTGATTGTGATGGGGATCACCATGTTGGCACGCATACAGAGTGTATTTTGCCTACGACCATTTTGTCTGATTTCAAGAGTTAAGCAGAGTCAGGTTTGGGCCTTGTCTGGCGTTAGACAACGATATAGGAGGACCAAGAGATTTTCCCTGAGGCTGGACAGCCATGAGTGGCAGGGTGTGTGGGATAGTATGAGCAAGTATCTAGGTCAGTGGGCCCCTCAAGTACTTTGGAATTTCACCACCGAACAAGTGCAAAATCCAGAAAAATTAGTAAAACACTTAAATGAGGTGTGTCATCATTCTGGCCATACCAGAGACAGAGAAATCATGACAATGTGCTGGGGCTTGGCCTATGCTTACAGGGCCTTTTTCAACACTATCCAGTACCTTCAAAGGGAAAATAATGTCCCTGGATCTGAGGGCAAAGCAACAGACAGCACAGCTACACCACCCCCAGCAACAAGTACAGTCGCTACCCAAAATTTGGCTGCAACGGATAGCACAGCTACCCCAATGACAAGTTGCAGAAACTGCTGAAGGAGAGGGTGAATCAAGTCAATTTGCCAAGTTGAAAGCCATCCAGCTGGCCCTGGAAATTGCTGAACGAGAAAAGTGGGCACAGCTACAGGTTGGGCAGAGAAGAGATTCAGAGCAGCCCCGCAGATAAGGACTTGGGGGTGCTGGTTGATGAGAAAATGAACATGAGCTGGCAGCCCAGAAAGCCGGCCGTATCCTGGGATGCATCAAAAGAACCGTGACCAGCAGGTCAAAGGAGGAGATCCTGCCCCTCTACTCTGCTCTTGTGAGACCTCACCTGGAGTATTGTGTGCAGTTCTTGTGTCCTCAACATAAAAAGGACATGGAACTGCTGGTACAAGTCCAGAGAAGGGCCATGAGGATGATCAGGGGACTGGAGCACCTCCCATGTGAAGCCAGGCTGAGAAAGTTGGGGCTGTTCAGCCTGGAGAAGAGAAGGCTGGGTGGAGACCTCATAGCAGCCGTCCAGTATTTGAAGGAGGCCTATAGGGATGCTGGGGAGGGACTCTTCATTAGGGACTGTAGTGACAGGACAAGGGGTAATGGGTTAAAACTTAAAAAGGGGAAGTTTAGTTTGACTATAAGGAGGAAATTCTTTCCTGTTAGAGTGGTGAGGCACTGGAATGGGTTGCCCAGGGAGGCTGTGAATGCTTCATCCCTGGCAGTGTTCAAGGCCAGGTTGGACGAAGCCTTGGGTGAGATATTTTGGTATGAGGTGTCCCTGCCCATGGCAGGGGGGTTGGAACAAGATGAGGTCCTTTCCAACCCTAACTATTCTATGATTCTACTTTTTCTCTATACTGACTCATGGATGGTGGCAAATGCCCTGTGGGGGTGGTTGCAGCAATGGAAGCAGAGCATCTGGCAACACAGATGTAAACCCATCTGAGCTGCTGCACTGTGGCAAGACATGGCTACCCAGGTGCAGAATCTGGTGGTGAAGTTACGCCATCTAGATGCACATTTACCCAGGAGTTGGGCCACTGAGGAACACCAGAACAACCAACAAGTAGAGAAAGCTGAGGATTGAAGTGGTTCAGAGGGACTTAGACTGGCAACTGTCGTGGTTTAAAACCTAGCCAGACAGCTTGTTCACTCACTCCCTTTGAGTGGTGCTGGGCTGGAAGCAATCGAGCTCCCCCTCCCCCCGGGGCTCTCCCCTTCCCCACTCACAGAGAGATGGGGAAGACGATCAAAAGAGTGCAACACCCACGGGTTGAGACAAGAACAGTCCAGCAACCAATGTACAACACAAATCACCACCACTACCACCAATGACAACAATGATAAGAGAAAATAACAAGGGAAGAGAATACAATACCACCCGCTGAGAAACAAGTCCGACCCATAAGCCTGTGTCCTTCTGGGTAACTCCCAGTTACCCCTCCCCGGGAATGATGTGCTGTGGTATGGAATACCTCTTTGGCTAGCCTGGGTCAGGTGTCCTGTCTCTGCTTCCTCCTGGCTTCCCCTCCTCCCTGGCAGAGCATGAGCCTCACAAAGTCCTTGGTCAGGGTAAACATTACTTAGCAACAACTGAAAACATCAGCACTGTTCCCAGGATGAAAGTCAAAGGCAGCACTGCACCAGCTACCAAGAAGGAGAAAAAATGGCTGCCACTGCTAAACCCAGGACAGTAACATAAAGGTGAAATCTTTTTGGCCCGTTGGACCCATCGCACTTCAGGCCATCAGGGCAGAGATGCAACATACAGATGGGTGCCGCAGAATATATATGGACTCAGTCAGAAACCAATATGATCAGACAAAAAGCCATTTATTACAAAGCCTTAACCCCTTAAATACCGTTTCTTACATGCACTTACAGTGATTTGGCATATTATGATTTGATGCATGTCTTGAAGACCCTTGGTGACTAACATATAATTGGTTAAGCACAGGTGTGAGAACTGACCTCGAAAGCTTTCCAACAGTCCACAGTTCTCATTAACTCCGTGAAATCCAGCTTCTTCTTATCTTGCTTGTTTAGGCTTCCTTGGGCCTTGCTGTATCTTTCAGGATTATTTAGAATTTATGTACCAATTATCCATTTTCCTGTGAGAACACTGTCTCCACATCTCCCCCGTTTTGTTTTATATATGTTTTGGATAACTCTACTTGATCAGGGGATTTGGTCTAGATCATATCTCCAATATATGCTGACTACAGGCTGCTGGGCCTTCCCCTTTTTTCTGCTGTATGGATCTCTGGTAACAGGGGAGGCCATCCTTCACATCAAGGTCTGCCATGGCATGTGTCCCCACCGCTCCACGCCTGCTGGGTTGCAGCCAACAGCGGAGCTAAAGGTTCTTCTTGGTGGCAAACACAGAGGCCAACCCAGTCTTGCCCTTGACTGTGGTAGCAGGCATTTTGTCAGCCTCAGTCCTTGTACCTTGTTGTCAGTGCACAGTTTCACCTGCTTCATCCGGTAAGAAGTCGCTACTACAGCAAGGCACACACAAATTTACATTAGCAGAGTAACTATTACAGGTTCCATCAGCATGTTGTAGATGCTGATGGTAGCGAGGGACTAGCCAAAGAAATTTCTTACCAGTGGAATTCTCCCACCCTCTTAATTTGTTCCATTACCTGCTTTATAACACTACCATTGTATTAAAATTTTTCTAGCTTTTGCCTTAGCATTTTCTAGCAGCTACTGCAAATTTCCATACTCTAACATCTCTTTTACAAGTGACAAATCTATACAATACAAGGAGTAGTTTCTTATTAGCAACTAGCTAGTAAATACAGGTGGTTTTATACACAAAATCACAGCCTCTAATAATAGCTACTTTACAAGCACACATATTCAGGATGTTACTTTTCATTTGCCCCCAAGTGATGTTTTGCAATCATTTGTTTTTTCTCTTCCTCTATCTGCTTGGGGTATTCACGGTCAGCTCCTGTAGCTGAGGCATCAGGTTTTTCCATTTGTCTTATCGAGCTCATGGCAAGGCTTGACAAACTTTGCAGGCAGTCGCCATGGACCTGCAGGCAGGAGGACACAAATATACCCCCTCCCCCAGGTTATCAGTTCTTGAGAAGTAGACAGGTTAAACTGCACATTTGCTGCATCATTGCTCCTTTTTTTTTTTTTTCTCACCCTGCAAACGCCGGCCTGCTCGGTGGCAGCTACAGCTGCCTGCCTGCTTCAGCAGCAACTATAAATACCTGCCGGCAGCCGCACTTTTGCATTAACCCTTTCATGCCTGAAGTGTTAAACTGCTACCCGTTAAAAACTTTTACATGAACCCAACAATAAAAAAAATACAAAAAACACTGATTGCCCTCAACACACACACACGTGTGGGATCCCACAAGCACACTTCACACAGGTACAATATTTGAATCACAAAAAGACAATTATTACTCCCACTACACAGTCCCACGTACAGAACGTGGCATAAGGACCCTGTGGAGACTAACAGAAAAACAGCTCCGAGAAGCATCATTGCAGTGTGAGGTGGCAGGCTCAACCTTAGCGGGCGTCCCCACAGAGGCTCTGCCTCCCCCACAGCGCATGAGGCTTGGGCTTTTATACTGACGAAAATGCACACTCATTCCGACACACGTGGCCATCCTATGTTGGAAGAAGTGGCCAGCAATATCTACAAAGGTCTCCAAAGGTTGATAGAAACCTGGACATACTTATTTTTACCAACTTCTAGTTCATGAGTATCACAGAGAGACTGTATTAAATGAGTCACAGTATGCCCAATACCCCTGATAAGAGCATACGAGAGACCTTCCCACCCCTGAAAACGCACACAATACGCCTGTATCCCATGTTTGTCTTGCTGTAGGTTCGGGGGGGTGGGTGAGGGGTGGTGGATGGTGGTGTTTTTTTGGTGTGTTTTTTTTTTTTTTTACTTTAACATAAAAAAGATTGCTCCCTTCACTTTAAGAAGGACTGAAAACATCCATAAAAAGGAAGTCCTAAGCTGAAATTGCAATTAATTCAATCACTGACAAGGGGGTTGTCCTCGGGTGGTGCTGGCTCTTTCCAGGGTTTCACCCATCGATCTGGCACCCACCACAGACTGGAATCTGTAATTATACACATATAACCTCAAGCAGTTAGTTTTACTTTCACAGGACCTTTCCAAATACTGGTTTCCAAATCCTTGTACTGGACCAGAATACCCGGAGTTTTAGTCATATAACCTGAACCTAATGCCTGACCATGCATTATGGCGGGGGGATCATTAAAGTCTCCTGTCAATCACAAAAAAAATCATAACATATACACCTTTCTGTATCCTTGCTACCAGTGTACATTCTTCATCCCCCGTTTTTTGTTTTTCCAACAGTTGTTTCAAAGTTTGATGTGTTCGTTCAATAATAGCTTGTCCTGTAGGAGAATAGTGTCAGTAGTAACATGGACATATTTCAATTTCCCAAAAGAGGGTACATGAGTCACATCCATTTGCCAAAGCTGAAGAGGCTGGAGGCCTCGAGGGTTGACTCCAAGGCCTATACCTACTGCTTGGCCTTGACAATCGGGACAAGGTTAGTGATTTTTGTCATGATGTGATCTAAGGCCTCATACTGAGCTTTTGATAGAACTCTTTTTTGTTCTGCCTTTGACTCACCCCTTAAAAGGGGCATGAGATGGGTCAGATCATCATTTGAGATTCCACGCAAAGGGCTGACTCATTGGATATCACCCATTAATTTCTGCAGGTCAGACAAGGTTTTTATCTGTGTGGTAATTTTAACTTTTTGAGGCCTAATTTCAGTTCCGGAAATGATCCACACCAGATATTTCCAAGGGGCTTCACGTTGCACCTTGTCTGGTGCAATTATCAGTCCTGCTTTCGCTAATTCTGATTGTAGCAGGCAGAGCAGATGGTCCTTGTTTAAATCTTTGCCTGCGATTAGGAAATCATCCGTATAGTGATAGATAACATTTTTGCAGTTTTTGTCAGATCGGTTGCAATGCCCAGGCAACATACGGTTGACAAATAACAGGAGAATTTTTCATACCTTGAGGTAAAACAACCCATTCATATCTCTTAGCAGTCTTGCCTTTGTTAATTGCTGGGACAGAGAAAGCAAATTTTTCACTAAATCATTTATAATTAAATCCCAACCCTGAGGTATCATTGAAGGGCTAGGCAAGACAGGTTGCAAAGCTCCCATGTCTTTCATAACTGCGTTGATAGCTATGTAGCAGTCTCCATTTTCCATTTTTCTTAGGAATGGTAAATATTGGAGTATTCCATGGACTAGTGGATGGCACAATATGGCCTGCTTCTAACTGTTCATTGATCAATTGGTGAATATGGGACAGCTTTTCTTTTGTCAGCAGCCATTGATCAACCCATACAGGTGTTTCAGTAAGCCATTGTAATTTATAGGTTAGACGCCCTTCAATGGCCACCACTAAAAATTTCCTGTGGTCAGTTTCATTCCCATTTGGCTGAGAACATCTCGTCCAAGCATTGCAATAGGAGAAGGTATAACAGATGGTCTAATTTGTGTATGACTTCCATCAGACATAAACACATCCACCAATTCTTTACTGATTTGAGTTGATTGCATTCCCCCTATTCCAACAACTCCTGCTGAACATAGACAACTTAATTGTTTGATTATCACAAACTCTTATAGAGACTTGGTCCTCAGGTTTGTGCTTTGCTATGTCTAAAGCAAATAAAATTTGTGGTATTCCCGTGGAACCCCAGGCCTGATTTCCTCTAATTTTTGGCCCCATCTGAAGGACTTTTGCCTCAAATGGAATTAATTGAGCTATTTTTGAATTTTCAGGGATGTTGACCGGAGTAGCATGTGTTTGCACCATGATCCCAATATTTCCAGTATAGTCAGCATCAATTACACTGGGTAATACAAAGATTCCTTTCCTTGATGTTGATGATCGTCCCAGTAGCAAAGCAAATAACCCATGACCAGGGGGCCCATTTAATTTAGATGGAATACAATGAACAGAAGTATCAGTTATGGCAAAATCTATTGCTGTTGCGACATCCACTCCGGCACTCCCTGTAGTGGCAGAGGGATGCAGTCCAGACACCCCGATTTTGTGGCATCATGCAGGGTGGCATCGCACTCACATTCAAGTTTCCCAACGGGGTCCCATCTTTTTTAAACTTTGAATGACATTCAATTGTCTTGTGGCCAAATCTATCACATTTAATACATTTGTCTGAAAATCAGTAACACCATAGTGAGGGGGGTGGGTTCGTGAACTAATTTTCTTTACAGTACACTGCTTTTTAAAATGTCCCATCCATCCCCAATTATAATATCTTATACCTTTAGTACCCCCACGATCACGCTGACCTTGTTGTAGAAGGGGTTTAACAGCAGCGGCGAAGGCAGTAGCCATGTATCCAGCCTTTTCCTCTGCTCTTCCCACCTTAAAACATGCATCCATCATTTCTTGAAGACCAACAGATTTTGGCAAAACCTGCAAAATACGCTTACAAGCTGGGTTAGCATTTTCCATAGCCAGAGACATAAGCATCGATTCTTTAGCATTAGACGCCAGATCAATATTCTTTTCAATAGCCTCTGTCAATCTGTCAATAAATTGCATATATGGCTTAGTAGGTCCCTGCTTTACTGATGTATATGAAGGATTAGGTTTTCCTGCTTCCGGCACAGCTTTCAGAGCAGCTAAAGCCAATTGCTGTGCTTGCTGTAAAACTTCAATTTTCATATGAGCTTGTACTCCATCAGGGTGAAACTGTCCCTTTCCCAATAACATTTCAGATGAAACACCGTGCAAAGGGTGATGAGGATTACACTCTGAATTCTCATCTGCAGCCCTTGCAGCAAGCTCCTCAAACCCACTTTTAAAATGCAGGAGCTGTGAAGGAGTTAAGAAAATTGCAGCCACTCTGAGACAATCATTTGGAGTTAGAACAGTATTAGAAAAGAAAGCAGATAACATTTGCTGTGTATATGAGGAAGACAACCCATACTGAGTAATTGCTCCCTTAATTTCTTTCATAGCTTTCCAGTCCATAGGAGTCCAGACAGACTGTCCCTGAGAATTTATAATAGAAGGGAATGCAGCGGGAACATCTATCAGTAAAATAGTACCGTCTATAATTGCATCCTGAATGCATCCTCGCCATCTCATGGCACTCGGATTAACTTTATTAGATGTAGGTGTCGGTGGTAAGGACACATCACAAGGACTGATCTTATCCCATTTTTCTGTTTTTTCTGGGGCTTGCTCCCTCTGCTCCCCCAACTTGTCCAGATGTACCTGCAAGTCCTGCAATTGTTTATCTAAGGATTTTGTCCGTTGCCCCTAGTTCCACTCATTTTGCGGCTCCGGTGGGAGTGATGCAAGTGGTGGTGGAGGTGGAGGAGGTGGGTATTTATTCAGAGTTACACTCTCCTCCTTAGGAGACAAAAAATTCTTGGAGATTAAGTTTAGGGGCAGTAGCAGCATGGAAAGGGTTAGCATCAGTTTGTTTCGGCTGCTCAGTAGCCGCTACTGGCTCCCAAGTATCAGTTGGAGCTACCGCCGGTAAAGGTGTTGTCAATACAGGATAGGGGAAAGTCACAGGGTCCTCAAACTTTCGTACTGTACTGCGCGCCGGTTTTTGGCCAGAATGTTTTATGCCCGAAACAGACGACACTACCATTGCTGTAGCACCGGGTGCTGAATCTAATGTAGGTGCCGAGCCCTGCTCTTGTGAAGGCTAGTCAGAGAGAGCTGTAAAAGCGGATTTTGCCTCCTGTTTCTCAGCATTCATTGCGGCTAGAGTCCCTTTTAGTAGTAACCAGGGGGCAGCAAGAGACTTCGCCTCCTTATACCCACAAGTAACTTCATCCCACAGGCGTGCCCCAATTTTTTTCCAAGTCCCGAGATCAAAAGCTTCATTAACCCCCTGGATCAGCTCTTTTTCTTTACTCCAGAGCAACAATCTTTTTAACAGATTATCGTCATATACTATCCCTCTCACTGAGAGGATATGCTGGAAGAGCTTAAGGATGACCTTTTTTTTTTTCCCCATCCTAACCCTCTTCCAGACCCGTAGGCCGTTACCTTATTTGCGCTGTGCAGTGTCTTCCAGGCTCACAAGGTTCCGTTCCGAGGCATCTACCTCCCGATCCTGGTCCTGCCAGATCGAACCCAGCCGACGTCCCTGCAGCTCCGCGTTTTCCACTTTCTTCAGTGCCACGTGCTTTAATTCCTTCAGTTTCAATATGAAAAATATGGGGGGTCCCTGTTTGGGTGCCAATTGCCACATAATATATATGGACTCAGTCAGAGATCAATATGATCAGACAAAAAGCAGTTTATTACAAAGCCTTAACACCTTAAATACTGTTTCTTACATGCACTTACAGTGATTTGGCATGTTATGATTTGATACATGTCTTGAAGACCCTTAGTGACTAATATATAATTGGTTAAGCACAGGTGTGAGAACATGACCGCGAAAGCTTGCCAGCAGTCCACAGTTCTCATTAACTCAGTGAAATCCAGCTTCTTCTTATCCTGCTTGTTTAGGCTTCCTTGGGCCTCTCATGGCCTTGCTGTATCTTTCAGGATTATTCAGAATTTATGTACCAATTATCCATTCTCCTGTGAGAACACTGTCTCCACAGATGGGCCAGTGATTGAGGGGTGGACTTAACAATGGATACTATTGCCCAGGTAATTCATGAGTGTGAAACATGTGCTGCAATTAAAAAAGCCAAACGGTTAAAGCCTCTTTGGTATGGAGGACGATGGCTGAAGTATAAATATGGGGAGGCCTGGCAGATTGACTATACCACACTGCCACCAGCCCACCAAGGCAAGCGCCATGTTCTTACCATGGTGGAAGCAACCACCGGATGACTGGAAACATACGCTCTGCCCCGCACCACTGCCCAGAACGCTGTCCTGAGCCTTGAGAAACAGATTTTGTGGAGACACAGCACCCCAGAGAGAATTAAGCCAGAAAATGGACTCATTTCCAGAATAACCTTATAGACACTTGGGCCAAAGAGCATGGCATTGATTGGGTATATCACATCCCCTACCATGCACCAGACTCTGGGAAAATCGAACAGTACAATGGGCTGTTAAAAACTACACTGAGAGCAATGGGTGGGGGAACTTTCAAGCACTGGAATACACACTTACCAAAGGCCACCTGCTTGGTCAATACTAGAGGATCTGCCCAGCCCAGTCAGAACTTTTACATTCTGTAGAGGGGGATAAAGTTCCCGTGGTGCACATAAAGAATTTGCTGGGGAATACAGTCTGGGTTACTCCTGCTTCAGGTAAAGGCAAACCCACTCGTGGGATTGCTTTTGCTCAGGGACCTGGATATACTAGGTGGGTAATGCAGGAAGATGGGGAAGTCTGATGTGTACCTCAAGGGGATTTGATTTTAGGGGAAAACAGCCAATGAACTCAATTGTATGCTGTTGCCTGCTATGTAGCACTTTTATAGTCCACCAACTAGATGTCTTCAAGTTACCAGCCACTGACCCTGACTTCCGTCTGGCCATCATCCCAACAAAGAATGAACTTTAATAGAACCAGACAAGTTCTGCGGTAAAGGAATGATCAGCATCAGCAGGCAACGATCCAAAACTGCACACAGCCTATCCTGCCCTGAAGGACTGGTACAAGAGATGGAGCCTGACATCATGGACCAAATGGACTCAGCAGCATTATAGGCATTGGTCCATGCACTAAGAAATAATCTCTTTTTCTCTGTATGTTTATGTGTATATATATGTAAGAGCGATGGTGTATTGAAAATGTGGGATCTGAGCATGATGTGAATGGTATGGAATAAGGGTGGATACTGTCCTGGGTTTAGCAGTAGCAATCATTTTTTCTCCTTAGTAGCTGATGCAGCATTGTGTTTTTGACTTTCGGCCTGGGAACGGAGCTGATAACACTGGTGTTTTTAGTTACTGCTCAAATGTTTAGTCTGGCCATAGGACATTGTGAGTCTCATGCTCTGCCAGTGAGGAGGGGAAGCCGGGAGGAAGCAGAGACAGGACACCTGACTTAAACTAGCCAAAGAGGTGTTCCATACCACAGCATGTCATGGCCGGAGAGGTAACGGGGAGTTACCTGGAAGGGCACTCTCTTCTTGGTCTGGCTCGTTTCGGTGGGTGGTATCGTATTCTCTTCCCTTGTTATTTCTCTTATCATTATTATTATTGGTGGTAGCAGCAGTGATTTGTGCTATACCTTAGTTCCTGGACTGTTCTTATCTCAACCCGTGGGAGTTACATTCTTTCGATTCTCCTCCCCATCCCTCCGGGAGCAGGGGGGAAGAAGGAATGAAAGAGGAGGCGGGAGTGGAAACTGTTTGGCTGACTGGGTGTAAACAACGATAATAGGGTATTTGTACTTTTAGAAAAGTGCCTTTACTTGGACTGGACACTGGTTTTTTTTTCTGCTTTCAAGAACAGACCTTAACATCCAATAATGTGCAAATTAATTTCCTCCAAAATAAAAAGATATCTGAACTACCAGCTATTTTCTTAAGCTGTTAAAGACAGACATTAGCCTTTGAAAATCCAATCTTCTGCTTATTTTTTTGTTCTTATATAGAGTTCAAAATACGCTAAGCCCTATAAAAAGGGTATCATTTATAAATGTTTTCCTGAAAAATACTGAAGCATGTGGTCTGCATCACTTTAAATTCTTTTCTTGGCATTCAAAATACTGTTTGGGTTTGGGTTTTGGTTTTGGGGGGGGTTGGGTTTGGTTTGGTTTTGTTTTTTCTTGTAGGTTTTTTTTTTTCAAGGCAGCTAATTTGTAGCATCAGACTTTTTCAGCCTGTAGATATCTGGTGTCCTGGGTTCAGCAGTAGCAGTCATGTTTCTCCTCCTTGGTAGCTGGTGCAGTGCAGTGTTTTGACTTTCGTCTCGGGAACAGAGCTGATAGAGATGTTTTGGTTTGGCCAAGGACTTTGTGAGCCTCATGCTCTGCCAGGGAGGAGGGGAAGCTGTGAGGAAGCAGAGACAGGACACCTGACCCAAACTGACCAAAGAGCTATTCCATACCACAGCACGTCATGCCCAGGATGTAACTGGGAGTTAGCCGGAAGGGCTGGGAGACTGCGGGGTCGGTCGGAGCTTGGTCGGGCTTGGGGGGCGAGTTATCGGTCAGCGAGTGGTGAGGTGTTGTATTCTGTTCCCTTGTTATTTCCTTTATCATTATTATCATTGGTGGTAGCAGTAGTGATTTGTGTTATACCTTAGTTACTAAACTGTTCTTATCTCAACCCGTGGGAGTTGCATTCTTTTGATTCTCCTCTCCGTCCCTCCGAGAGCAGGGGGAGGGCAAGAAAGGGGGGGAAGTGAGCGAACGAATTACCTGACTGGGTTTAAACCACGACACTGGGTAACAGAAACTCGCTATGGCTGGTGCTTTGGTTCAGTGAGGCCCAGAATTCTCTGTTACTCTTTTTTTTTTTTTTTTAAACATAATGTGGCTTCATATGAGAAGATGCTCTTCTGTAGATGGTGCTTATCATCTTCACTGCAGAAATGAGTTTAATGTTCTTTGGAACAGAATACTGAAAGTGCTTATTTAAGTGGGATGGGCTGAGTTTTCCCGTCACGTTGAGCAAGTGCTGGTTAGTACATTGCCCAGCGGTGTGCCAACTTTCAGGCTTCAAAAATACAGCCTTTAGGGCAGTTGATCTAACTGTGGTAACAGCATATGTTAGGACAGTTATCTAAAAGTTCAGTCTTTCAGCATTTCACCGAGGTTATTATTTCGGAGTCATTGTTATGATCCCAGAGATCATTATTTTAATCTGACAGAGGTTTGCATCAGAAAACCTGGAGGATGGTGCTTCAAGGTGATATTGCCTTGGCAAGCCTTAAAGAGATGTTTTGGTTCAAAGCTAGTGAATGTGCTGTGAGGTGTCACCAGTCAAATTCCATGTTAACAGAGTAATTAGTGGATAAAGGTCCTTTTCTAGCACCTTTTCATCAGCTCCTTCTAAAGAGAAGTGTTGCTGAAAACAATGTTAGTGGCACTGTCATGGAAATGATCATCAGCAACTCCTAGCACAGCGTGCTATGTGAAAAGTATTATAGCCATTGTAATAGGAGTTAGGAAAAAAAACAGTCTACCTGAGAACAGTTTAAATAAGCTGTAACAAGAATTAAGGCAGATTAAGCTGCTACACTAAATGTGAGGAAGCAGTGCTCAATGAAATGATATCCTGAGAACAACATGTGTCAGATGCAAATAAATTCCTGCCTCTAAAGAAAAGCAGTGTGTTTAAGTGTAATAAACAATCAGCATAACTAACTGGTTTGGGAATTCAGGGCTGATTATTGGGGAGGGGGGAAAAAAAAGTAACTTGAATTTTCAAGTATCACAGATAGAACTCAGCTGTGTACATAGACTACAGTTCTTGCTAATTTTGGGGAGTGCAGCAATGCAAGTAGTTGAAATAGTGTACAAACAATTTTTGAAATCTGGGCTTCTCTGAGCCATACCTGTGAATGAGAATGATTTCAGATGGTCTGCATTACTCTTTCCCATAATCCAAATTTTTCCAAGCATATCTGAACTTGGAAAGAACTCTTTCCTCTGCAGGAACTGGAAGCAGGCTAGGTAAAACTCATGAAAACCAATGACTGTCTAGGCACAATGGTATGAAGTGCTTAAATTTTGAACCTATTCATTCAGGTCTTTCCTTGCAAGCTTTTTTTTTATTGATGCACTGAATGGGTTCAGTATTACAATGCAGTATTACTGTATTTGTTTGTCCTGGGTTCAGCAGTAGCAGTCATTTTTCTCCTTAGTAGCTGGTGTAGTGCTTTGGTTTTGACTTTCAGCCTGGGAACAGCACTGATCACACTGATATTTTTAGCTGCTGCTCAGTAATGTTTACTCTGACCAAGGACTTCCTGAGTCTCATGCTCTACCAGGGAGGAGGGGAAGACAGGAGGAAGCAGAGGCAGGACACCTGACCCAAAATAACCAAAGAGGTATTCCATACAACAGCATGTCATGCCCACTATATAAAGTGGGAGCAGTGTGGAGACAGTGTTCTCACGGGAGAATGGATATTTGGTACATAAACTCTGAATAATCCCAAAAGATACAGCAAGGCCATGAGACGCCTGAGGAAGCTTAAGCAAGCAAGATAAGAAGAAGCTGGGATTCACCAAGTTATGAGAATGGTGGACTGTTAGCAAGCCTTCGAGGTCATGTTCTCACACCTGTGCTTAACCAATTATATGTTAGTCACTAAGGGTCTTCAAGACATGTATCCAATCATGTCCATGTGCTGGACTGTTCTTGTCTCAACCCGTGGGAGTTGCACTCTTTCGATTCTCCTCCCCTTCCCTTCGGGAGCGGGGAAGGGGACAGCCCCTGGGGGGGGGGGGGGGGGGCGCTTGATTGCTTCCAGCCCAGCACCACTAACTGGGAGTGAATGAACAAGCTATCTGGCTAGGGTTCAAACCACGACAACATGTTGCTTGCATTGGGGGACAGCAACGAATACATACCCATCAGTAAAAGGACTGAATGCAGTGGGGGCTGCAGTGTTTCTTTTTCTCTGGTTGTCATCAAGCATCTTCCCCTGCCCCATATCCTTTTCTGTAAAAGCACCAGGAGAGAGGATGAAAGCCACGACCAGAATGAGCTTTTTTATTTTAATTAGTTCTTCTGAGACCTAAAGGTAGTTTTTCTGGCATACCTTCCAAGATTTTTCTGTAGCATTTTCTCTCTTGCTATACATACGATCATCTTTGGGGCTCTTCTGAGATTTCTCTCTCACTTTGTGTTTTTTTTTTTTTCCCAACAAGTTCCTTGACAATTGCTTCAGGCTTCTCTTTCTGTTATTTAATGTTTTGATTTTTTCTAGCTCCCAACCTTAGGAAAACAATTGATTTGACCTTGTTGAAATCAGTGTCATGGTTTAAGCCCAACTGGTAACTCAGAACCACACAGCCGCTCGCTCACTCTCCCCCTTCCTCCCCCCACTCCTGGAGGAATGGGGAGGAGAATCGAAAGAATGTAACTCTCACAGGTTGAGATAAGGACAATCCAGTAACTAAGGTATAACACAAAACCACTACTGCTACCACTAATAATAGTAATGATAAGTGAAATAACAAGGGAAGAGAATACAACCGCTCACCACCTGCCAACCAATACCCAGCCCGACCCGAGCAGTGACCTATCCCCCAGTTTATATACTGGGCATGATGTGCTGTGGTATGGAATACCCCTTTGGTTAGTTTGGGTCAGGTGTCCTGTTTCTGCTTCCTCTCGTCATCCCCTCCTCCCTGGCAGTTCATGAGACTCACAAAGTCCTTGGTCAGACTAAACATTACTTAGCAAGAACTAAAAGCATAGGTTTTATCCGCGCTGTTCCCAGGCTGAAAGTCAAAACCACAGCACTGCACCAGCTACTAAGAAGGAGAAAAATGACTGCTACTGCTGAACCAAGGACAATCAGGAACTTAATTCAGTAAATTTGAAAAGTCATTGTAATCTTGTAACCAAAGACTTTGTTTAGAGCAGTTTGTTTCATTAACTTGATGTCAGTCCTTTGGAAGAAGTAATCTCAGAAAAAGAGAATTGATAGATAATGGACATGTGGCTGATTTTGAGAACCACTGGATCTACAAACTGATCTTTCCAAGTGGCTTAATGTTGAGAATCAACTGTCTGTAGCAGCCATAGACTGAACCACATGTGAAAACCACTTGTGAAGATTTTTAATCTCTCTGTCATCACAGAGACATTCTTGGGAAGAATCTGTTCATACAATGAAAATGGCCAAGGCCCATGTCATCAGTGAAGGAAACATGACAAACTTTGAACTTAGAATCAGTGCAGAGGGCCTGAGATCTTCAGCATCTCAGATAAGCGAGTAAGAGAGAACCTATCTTTTGTTCCCTTCCAAAGGCATTTGCAGTCACAGATACCAATGCAGATAATGCTAAGACAGTGTAATATTAGGTTGGCTTTGGTGAAACCTAATGCCACCAGTGGCTTTCTTGTGAATTGTCCCATGATGTAAACATTGCCAGGATTGTTGTGTGATTGCTCTAATGCTGATGTAAGAACATATAATTATGCTTAAAAAGAAGTTCATATCAGCATTCTGGCTCATAGACAAGCATTCCTTATGTTCTTCAGTGGAGTGCACCACCTCATCAGTGATTGCTTAATTACCTGCAGTGCAGTCTGTGGTCAAGAAATTAATGTACCTACTATAAATACACCTATGCCAAGACTTTAAATTGCATATGATAATAAATTTTCTTGTCCAAGCTTTTGGAAATGTTTTCAAGTATTATAGAATCATAGAATAGTTAGGGTTGGAAAGGACCTTAAGATCATCTAGTTCCAACCCCCCTGCTGTGGGCAGGGGCACCTTATGCTAAATCATATCACCCATATTTCAGCATAGTTTCTGATATTTGTAGAAGCCTGTAAAATAATGACAGAAAATAAGATGTTCTATGTTTTCCCTTGAAGTCAGATACAGTCTGTATGCTTTTAAAAAGAAAAGAAAATTTTTTAGTGCTATAAATCCAACTTAGCCTGACTGAAGTATCTATTCATGAAAGGGCTCTATTTGGTTTGTATCTATCTGGTCACTTTCTGGTGATCGCAGTGAAATGCATCGTACCTCTATGTCATACATGCCTATTTTCTGTTTGATTCTGCATTCTTTACTTGCATTCAGCAATATTTTTCTGGATGACTAAGTCCCTGGTGTGCTTAGCGGTATGCAACCGTTCACATAAGACCTGATCAGCATGAAAAAGGGTTGAAGAATTTACTGCGTAAAAGAAATGTATGTGGCTATATTTTAATTGCTACATTGCCATGACAGGCTACAATATTTATACTTCTAAAGACTTCTTTGAAAAAAGAAAGATAAGCAGCTTGTGTGCAATAGAAAAACAGAGCAAATACATCAGATGTTTGCAAGATAAACATTGTAGATCTACCTTAATGAAGGTATTGCAATTGCATGAATGACTGAGATAATTTTAATGTCAAAAAGTTAATGCCTTTTGGTGCTTTTAGCCTTTCTGATTTCTGTAAATGATCATAAAGTTATAAACAGTCTTTCTAGGAGGTATCCAAGAATCCTGTTATGAGCTTTTTATTATACTGGTGTCCTGGGTTTATCAGTAGCAGCCATTTTTTCTCCTTCTTGGTAGCTGGTGCAGTGCTGTGTTTTTGACTTTCGGCCTGGGAACAGCACTGATAACACTGATGTTTTTAGTTACTGCTCAAATGTTTGGTCTGGCCAAGGACTTTCTGAGCCTCATGCTCTGCGAGGGAGGAGGGGAGGCCGGGAAGAAGCAGAGACAGGACACCTGACTTAAACTAGCCAAAGAGGTATTCCATGCCACAACACATCATGCCCAGTGAGTTAACTGGGAGTTACCCGGAAGGGCACGGGGTCTTCTGGGTCAGACTCGTTTTGGCGGGTGGTATTGTATTTTCTTCCCTTGTTATTTTCTCTTAGCATTATTATTATTATTGGTGGTAGCAGTAGTGGTTTTGTGTTGTACCTCAGTTACTGGACTGTTCTTATCTCAACCCGTGGGAGTTACATTCTTTCGATTCTCCTCCCCATCCCTCCGGGAGTTGGGGGAGGGAGGGGAAGGAAAGAAAGAGGGAGGAAGGGGGGGAGTGAGTGAAGGAGCTGTGTGGCTGGGTTTAAACCACGGCAACTGGCTTATTGAATTAGTATTCATTTTCACTGAATTAGTATTCATTTTCACTATTACAGAATAATCAGATCAGTGCTGTTATTATCATACTGTTGTAAAAGAAAATAACAGGGATGTAATGTATAACTGCTGATGTGAAGTGCTTCTATTATGTTAGGTTAATAATGCTATGGCTGCTTGTTCCAGCTTGCTTCAAGCAGTGATTGAGGTATGAAATGGAAGGTGTTTCATTTGTAGCAAGAGGTTATGTACATTTTTGTTTGAATGTGTAATTGTCTTTTGATGGCCAAAATGGTGATTTCTTTAACAACTTGTGCTTTGTGCTAGGCTTTGTTGTTGTTTCTTGACTGTAAGAACACTACCACTCCTACTCTGATCTCCTGTTTTAATCATGACTAGCATCTGATGGTTCTCCCTCCAGAAAAAAAAAAAAAAGGCTCATATATTCTTTTATGTTCATTTGAGGTTTTTTCCAAAAGAGAATAGAGCTTTTAGAATACATTGTTAGAAAGTACAACAAGCCTCCTGAAGGTTCAAATTTGAAAGGGATGTTAGGAGGCAGGTCAAGTGACTGCCTAATGAAGATGAATGAAGAAAATTGCTAGTACAAGAATCGCATAGTGGGCACTTTTCTTTCAGATGGATAGGTCAACTTTAATATTTATTGCTCTTGTAGAACATTTGTTTGAGGTATTTCCATTAGTTAGGCAATAATAGAAAAGCAGTGGAAACATAAAACAGCTCCCTTCCTCTTCAGCTAAAATATGGCATACACCAATGTGTAAATATTTCTAAGACTGTCAATGATTTTAGGGTTTTTTTGGGGGGGGGTTTAATGACATGATCATATATATTAAGGAGTTTTATAAAAGTAATGGAAAAAAACACATCAAGGAAATATAAAATATTTGGCTTGTGGTGTGTGATTGTTAATCTTTTAAATTTCATGATCTTATTGAGCTTACAGTGCTTTGCAGGAGTAGCTTTTGCTTAAGAATGTCAACTTAATATATATAGCTAAAGAGAGAAGGCAAAATAACACTGTATTTGAAGGACTGTTATAAGACTGGAAGTATTCTAGCAAAATCAACTTACAATTTTTGATTTCTAAAATTGAGTATAAAGATTTTGGTTTCTGTCAGTTTTTTTTTTCTGTGTTTATGTTGCTAATTACTTTTTCTATGATGGGAAAAGAACAGTTAATCTGGGTTATTGTAATATTTTAAATAAATAAGGGATCTAACCATTGCAAAATGGTGTCTTGTAGCTAATAGTGGTAAGCCCTGGTTACTTTTTATTAACTGATTCCCCCCCCCCCCCGTTTATAGGAATCAGGTTCAAGTTATTTGAAGTAGTTTTTGTGTTAAGTGCAGTGCAAATATCCTAGCCATATTTTTCTATAATTTAAATTAATTTGGTACAGTCATACTGTTAATCTTTAGTGACTTGTTGATTGGCATTTTGCAGACATTTCTAGAAGGCACCCAATACCACTTTCTGTAGCCTTTCTGGCAAGTAGCAGAGAGTAACATTTCCACAAATTGGAATCCTGTACAGCTCTGGGAAGGGAGCCAAGATTTAAATTAGACAATCACCTGTGCTCTGTATATAGCTTCTATTCTTCAGCTGTAGGGAAAGTGATATGTTTAACACAGTCAGCTCTGTAGCATATAATAGACTGATATATGAGTCACTCCTTGGCTATGTGTGTTTCTTAAATTTATATTGATTGAACAACTAGTTGGTAATGTACTTAGTTACAGTTGTGCAAACAATAAGTATTAGCAGAGCAACAGACCTAGGAAAAATGTGTTTGCTTGGTGTTTGCTAAGGATTCTGCAGAACTGTTGGATTTTAGAACAATCTCTTCAGGTGCAAAGGAAACAATTTCATAAGCTTCTCGGTAGTGCAAGACAGCAAAGCATAATTTATCTGCTGCTTACATACATCTTAATCATCACTGCTTCCATTAGGACACATGCATTTTGTTCCCTAGTCAGGAGTGAATTGTGTATAGAATATCTGATGTACTTCAAAGAGTAAATAAGATTTGTAAATGTCCAGCATGTCCCTTCCAGGCCAGTTTTCTAGTAATTCAGGTTCTGTATAAAAGCTGACTTTTTCAACAAAATCCCCTGTAGCCAGCAAGATGATAACTGGAAATCTAACCATTTCTATCTGTAAATAAATGTCTGGTTTCATAATGTGCCAGTTTTGTCATTATAGCTAGCTTAAGGAGCTCCTTCCTCCACACTTCATTCCCGCCCAAATCCTAACAAGTTCAGTGTTTCATTTCTGCAGTGGGTCATCAAAAACAGTTGTATCAGCATAAGCAAAGGGATCCTGAATTATAGAGCAAATAACTAAACAAACAAGTGAGTGGAGGTTTGAGGCATGGTGTATGACAAGATCTTCTCTGGAACTTGAGGTCACTTAACCATGTGGAAGCACTGACATTCTGACTTTGAGTCACTGGAATGCGCATTAGTTTGATTCCCACTACTGCTGAGAGCTGAAATGGATCCTTCATAACACCATTTTATGGATGCTAGAGATGCTGTAAATCTCCTTCATTGTTGTTGATGATCATTCTAAATGTTGATAACTCTGTTTAGATGACCAGGGAACTTCTGGTGTGAGGGCAGTGTGTGAATGTCATGGTTTAACTCCAGCCTGTAACTCAGAACCATGCAGCTGCTTGCTCCCTCCCCCCTGCTCCTTGAGGGATGGGGAGGAGAATCAAAAGAATGTAAATCCTACGGGTTGAAATAGGAACAGTCCAGTAACTAAGGTATAATACAAAACCACTGCCACTACCAGCAATAATAATGATAACGGCAATAAGGGGAGGGAATATAAAACTAAAAGGAGAAAAGGAAAAGAAAACAATAAACACAAGTGATGCACAGTACAATTGTTCACCACCTGCTGACCGATACCCAGCCCTACCCAAGCAGCAACCTGGTCTTCTGGGTAACTCCCTCCAGTTTATATACCAGGCATGATGTGCTGTGGTATGGATTACCCCTTTGGCTACTTTAGGACAGGTGTCCTGTCTCTGCTTTCTCACGGCTTCTTGTGCCCCTCCTCACTGGCAGAGCATGAGAGACTGAAAATACCTTGATCAGGGTAAACATTACTTAGCAGGAACTAAAAACATCAACATTGTTCTCATACTAAAGTTGAAAACTCAGCACTGCACCAGCTACTATGAAGTAGGAAAATAACTGTTACAGCAGAACCCAGGACAATTTCGCATTGTCATTTTTATATTCTGACAATAAAAGAATCCATTAATGAGGTTGTAGCGCTGTTATTCACAAGCTGAACACCATTCTGTATCTCTGAAGGAGGGGCATGGGTTGTGCTTCTGAGGGGATGAAGAGACTGGAAAGGGGCTCAACTTTCCCCAAATTTATGCTTAAAAAGCAAAACGTAGGAGGAGTGAACACAGTAGAAAGAGAATTTGCATTTGAGAATGGTGAAGCATTTATAGACACCATATATACAGAGATTGGGTATTTTTTCAGTTTAGTGTTCTGTTTAAGAAGCATTTAGCATATACATCTCTGTAGGGAATGTAATCAATATGTGCACCCTTGCTCACTCCTCATCCCCTTTTCACACATGGTCAAGTATTGCAACATGTCAGAAACCTTTTTCTTATTTCAGAAGATGACATGAAAGTTGATAGCCCTTTTATAGTAGCTAGTTTAGCTACAGATAATATTCCAGTTACTGGACTATAGCATACCGCCACCATCTGAATCAAATGGTACAGCCTGATTTATGTTGGCAGATCACCCTTCTTCATTTTTCTCCCTGGTAAGTACTACTGCAGATTTCTTTTTTTCCTAGATGACCCTTACGCAAATTATTGTTTGCATTTTGATTTTATGACAGATGGGGGGGGGGGTTAGGGTGTGTGTGCATGTATGTTTGTATATTCACACACATGCACACACAGAAGTGGAGGTGTTTCTTATAACCAGTGGTTTCTATATATGTTTGGATGAAGGTGAGATTATAGCACTGGAAATGATTCCTGTGTCGACTGCAACCTGTCATTGTTGCTTTCAGGGGTGGTAGGGAAGGTATCGCAGAGAAATGTGTGAAGGATCATCATAGCATGTTGCCCAGTTTCCCATGCATGTATATGAAATAGGATGTGGACAACTCTTCCATGCTGTAGGGAAGGCAAAAATGTAAGATTGTATGTGAGACAAAGGAAACAGACCTTTTCTCTAGAACTACTAGCAGTCTGGAATTACGAGATTAATTTAAATTTCATATTCACTGTTACAAGTTGTCCATTTTTTCAAAATATGCAAGAATAATGTTTAGATGAAAGTGCATATAAATACATATGCTTTGAATTACTTCTAGATGCTTTCAAAATCATATTTTACAAGATATTACAAACTTTTAAATCTTTTTTCTTTGCTGTGTGTTAATCTTTCCTCACAGCTTATTTTCATTTGTTTTCTTTTACCAGTTTTTAGTTTCTTTTCCTTATCTACCTGATAAAGTAATTTTTATTATCCTGCTCTGATAATCATGGTCTTACTATGCCTTTCTACGGGCCTTTTCTTCCACCCTTTCTCTGCCTTGTAGTACTCAGCACCATCATTTTATAGCACCTGCATATCATTTCTTTCCTATAAAAAACAGACTATGTATATCTGTTGTGTTTTAAGCCCAGCCGGTAACTCAGAACCACGCAGCCACTCACTCAATCCCCCACTTCTTCCCCCCTGCTCCCAGAGGGATGGGGAGAAGAATCAAAATAATCTAAACCCCAAAGGTTAAGAACAATTTAATAACTAAAATAAAATATAGTTATAATTGAAAGACTACTACTACTAATAGAAAACAACAAGAGAAGAAATGAAAGCTCAGAAAACACAAGTAATGCACAATAAAATTGCTCACCACCCACTGACAGATACCCAGCTTGACCTGAGCAGCAATATGCCCCTTCTGGTTAACTCCCCCTAGTTTATATACTGGGCATGATGTGCTGTGGTATGGAATACCCCTTTGGCTAGTTTGGGTCAGGCGTCCTGTCTCTGCTTCCTCCCATCTTCCTGTACCCTTCCTCACTGGCAGAGCATGAGACTAAAAGGTCCTTGATTGGAGTAAGCATTACATAGCAACAACTAAAAACGTCAGTGTGTTATCAGCATTGTTCTCAAACTAAAGCTGAAACACAGCAATGGACCAGCTACTAGGAAGAAGAAAAATAACTGTTCCAGCTGAAATCAGGAAAAAAACATATTTGACAAGTCAGTTCTCACATTAAAATACACATGAGTTTTTTTTATGTAGTTCTTAACAGCTTTTGAAAATACCATTAGGCAACCATGTTTAGATTAGGAAAGGAAATCTCTTTCACTGGAGAACTGTTGTAATAATTCCAGGGCAGATGAGGCAATTGCAGGCAAGCCCATTATCTTGATGGCTTGATTCAGGGTTTTTTTAAGTTTAAAAATTACTGGATAATAAAATATTATAGAATCATAGAATAGTTAGGGTTGAAAAGGACCTTAAGATCATCTAGTTCCAACCCCCCTGCTATGGGCAGGGGCACTGTACCCTAGACCATGTCGCCCAAGGCTCTGTCCAACCTGGCCTTGAACACTGCCAGGGATGGAGCATTTACCACTTCTTTGGGCATCCTGTTCCAGTGCCTCACCACCCTCACAATAAAGAACTTCTTCCTTACATCTAACCTGAATTTCCCCTATTTAAGTTTGATCCCATTACCCTTTGTCCTGTCACTACAATCCCTAATGAAGCATCCCACTCTAGCATCCTTGTAAGCCCCCTTCAGATACTGGAAGGCTGCTATGAGGTCTCCACACAGCCTTCTCTTCTCCAGGCTGAACAGCCCCATCTTATATAAAGGCTGTACAAAGCAAGCCATCTAATGCAAAGACAGCCTAAAGGATGTAACTCTGCTTCTATTACACACACATTTGAATAAGAAACAGAGAAAAGCCACCCAGAAATATACCAACTACAGTGCTAGAGTCAGTGATGATTGCCCTCATGCAAAACTCTGTTGCAGCATGAAATAAGCAATGCCCTTCTATGTGGGAAGAACAGGAAAGCACAAATAAAGCTCAAGGATTTCATATACTAACCTTGTGCCCTGGGCTCAGCTGGAACAGTTAAATTTTCTCCTTCTTAGTAGCTTGTTCAGTGCTGTGTTTGAGAACAGTGCTGATAACACACCCCTGTTTTTAGTTGTTGCTAAGCAATGTTTACCATGATCAAGGACTTTTTCAGTCTCATGGTCTGCCAGGGAGAAGGGGAACGGGACACCGGGAGGAAGCAGAGACAGGACACCTGGCCCAAACTAGCCAAAGAAGTATTCTATACATCAGCACGTCATGTCCAGTATGTACAACTGAGGGGAGTTACCAGAAAGGCCCAGATCCCTGCTCAGGTCAGGCTGGATATCAGTCAGCGGGTGGTGAGCAATTGTATTCTTTCTTTAAAGAAGTGGTAAATGCTCCATCCCTGGCAGTGTTCAAGGCCAGGTTGGACAAAGCCTTGGGCGACATGGTCGAGGGTGAGGTGCCCCTGCCCATGGCAGGGGGGTTATAACTAGATGATCTTACGGTCCTTTCCAACCCTAATTATTCTATGACTCTTTGTCTAGATCTGCTTCACCCTTTATCCATTTTATATTATTTAAAACTTGATATAATTTGCTAGTGTAGCAGAGCTGAATCACAATCTAGAATGGAATTTACAATTTTTGCTGGAGTGAGTGAAATTTGATATAAGATTCTAAGAAAAGCTACTTACAGCCCAATTGCAGTATGAACACATCACTTTAATTTGTGTGAGAAAATGTTACAATAACCTTGCGTATAGTGATATAAAAATAATTCTTGGAATTCTAAGAAGAAAATGCTGTCATTATGTTAAGTAATGCTTAGATTCAATGCTTAGACAGTTTATATTCAATGAAAACTAGGGGTGTTGGTCATGATTAACACCTTGGTTGTATTAACTTTGTGTGGGAAGGTCCACAGATCTGTTTTGGCTCTGTCTTGCAAGTTATTTTGCAGTGCCACCTATATGTGCTGAAGCCATTCTTAGAAGCTGTTGATCATATTCCCTTTGGTAAATGTCATGGAGAATAGACCCTCTCACAGGGCCATGGAAAGGAAGCAATTCTGCTTTACCCTTTAGAGCAGTTGTGGAAAAAGCATAGTTTAACTGCCATCTGCCCTCTTATGTCATTAGAACTAATATCTTACGTAGAATTTGACCTGTTTAGAGAAATTTATCTCATAAAATACATACATTGAATGGATGCTGTAAAACTGCAAGTTTGGTAAGACCTTTCTCCTGTGGAATCCAAATTGCTGCAAAGTTGTAGAAAATATATATAAACATGAGACCTAGCCGTACAAGTAAGTTCTGCCTGTGTTTTAGCAATATATTCCTTCTATGACTTTTTTTTTAGTCTGGCTTATTGTCGTGTGTAAGCGGCGAGGAGAAGCAGACAGGCCAACCCAATATGGGTGATAAGCAACTTTTACTTTATTTGTGACGCAGTTCACACATATATAGGAGTGGTATTCAGCCACTCCTTCTTGGCACAACAGTATTGGTTAGCCCCCCACAGCTTCCTCCACATTCTCCTCCCAGGTCCGGTCTCCAGCCACCTGTGGGGGCCACCCCCTGCCTTGCTTGAACAGTCCTCCAGAACTCTATGGTCCTGCTCTTAGAGTCGTTCTGCAACAATTCCCCCCTTTTTCTTTGTGCAAGCAAGGCATTATGGGTTATTCTGTTCACCTGTTTTATCACACAACTATAAACAAGTCTAATAGCTACGATGATTAACCTAACAATGATACATAAGTGCAATATTTCAAACAGCAGTGTTTGACTCAGCCTATAATGCCCCATGAAGACAACCATCAAGTTATTCTTAGGATATTGCTCATTTACTATTGCTGGGTAAGCTGAGCCAGGGTTCTCAGCTGTGCGTGCATCGAATTAGCATAATCAGAGAGACTCATACAACACATTCCATCAAACTCTTCACATCCATGTCCCTGTTCCAACAACAAAAGGTTCTGCAGTGTTGCATGTCTTACAGAGTCAACATTAAAACAAATCAGGAATTGCCTTCGATGTAGAATTGTCTGCTTAGCAACTCAGCAACCCAGTCTGCTTAGTTGAGCCAAGGCCCTGGCTGAAGCACTTACAGAGATTTGGCATATTATGATTGGATACATGTTTTGAAGACCCTTAGTGACTAACATATAATTGGTTAAACACAGGTGTGAGAACTCACCCTTGAAAGCTTGCCAACAGTCCACAGTTCTCATTAACTTGGTGAATTCCAGCCTCTTATCTTGCTTGCTTAAGCTTCTTCAGGCCTCTCATGGCCTTGCTGTATCTTTCAGGACTATTCAAAGTTTATGTACCAATTATGCATTCTCCTGTGAGAACACTGTCTCCACATCTCCCCCCTTTTGTTTTATCTAGTAAGAAGTCGCTACTACAGCAAGGCACACACACATTTAGATTAGCAGAGTAACTATTACAGGGTGCAGCAGCATGTTGAAGATGCTGATGGCAGTGAAGGACTAGCCAAAGAAATTTCTTACCAGTGGAACTCTCCCCCCCTCTTAATTTGTTCCATCACCTGCTTTATAACACTACCATTGTATTAAAATTTTTCTAGCTTTTGCCTTAGCATTTTCTAGCAGCTACTGCAAATTTCCATACTCTGACATCTCTTTTACAAGTGACAAATCTATACAATACAAGGTGCAGTTTCTTATTAGCAACTAGCTACTAAATACAGGTGGTTTTATACACAAAACCACAACCTCTAATAATAGCTATTTTACAAGCACACATATTCAGGATGTTACTTTTCAATTACCCCCAAGTGATGTTTTGCAGTTATTTGTTCTTTTCCTCCATCTCATTCTGCTTGAGGTATTCACGGTCAGCTCCTGTAGCTGAGGCATCAGGTTTATCCATTCGTCTGTCCAGCTCATGGCAAGGCTTGACAAACTTTGCAGGCAGTCACCATGGACCTGTAGGCAGGAGGACACAAATATACCCCCTCCCGCAGGTTATCAGTTCTTGAGAAGTAGACAGGTTAAAGTTAAATGTAACATCATTACTCTCTCTCTCTCCCCCCCTTTTTTTTTTTTTTTTTTTTTTTTTTTAAGTCCCTGCAAAAGCCATCATTACTCCCACTACAGTCCCACGTACAGAACAAGGACCCTGTGGAGACTAACAGCAAACTAGCTCCGAGAAGCATCATTGCAGTGAGAGGTGGCAGGCTCAACCTTAGCAGGCATCCCCGCAGAGGCTCTGCCTCCCCCACATCGTGTGAGGCTTGGGCTTTTATACTGACCAAAATGCACACTCATTCTGACACAGGTGGCCAGCCTGTGCTGGAAGAAGTGGCCAGCAGTATCTACAGAGGTCTCCAAGGGTTGATAGAAACCTGGACATACTTGTATTTACCAACTTCTAATACATGAGTATCACAGAGAAACTGTATGGGCTCCCCCTGTCAATTGCAAGAAAAAATCATAACATATACAGCTTGAGTATAAGAGGATTTTAACGCATACGTGGTCACTGTTTGTCAGGCCTCCTTAACTATTTTGAGATCAAGAGCTTCCCACTCTTTAGCCCCCTGCTGTGTAGTAAACACAGGATATGCAAAGATGCCCATTGCAGAAAATTCCCCAGTAATGTTCACCTCTTTGGTTACCCATTGTTACAACTGAGCGTCTCCAGGGCCAGTAAGTCTGAGCAGACCGACCCGGGAGACAAAGAGTCAGGGTCTGGAAGCAGAGGATATAAATCTGGCTCGGATTCAGGGGATTCGGGGGCTGATCCTGCGCCGAACTCGGGGTCTCCGTTGCTTGCAGCTGTGTCTTTCTTATCAGATGTCTCTCGTTCGGTATGTAGCCATCTGCAGACCTGGCTCCTCCGTGACTGAGTTAAAATTTTTTTCACTCTAGGGCATAGTGGGTTGGAGAGGCTCGCGGTTCCTTTAAATCTCCCGCTCGCGCATGATCCATATTTTCTACTGCGTGCTTCAAAGTGGCGCCGCAATCGATCCGGCGCCGAGGCACCGCCCTCTTTCTTTCGGACCTGTGGGGGCCACCCCCTGCCTTGCTTGCACAGTCCTCCAGAACTCTATGGTTCTGCTCTTAGAGTCTTTCTGCAACAGTCGTGGTTTAAACCACCTGGCTGAACCCAGGACACTTATTCCAGCAACAAGAGTGAGAGTGATCACAAAAATAATTTCATAGTTCATCACTGCAAATTTCTCTAGGTTAGAAAGCATAGAAAGAAAACATGCTCTTTAAATATTCATATATTTTTAAACAAGTACTTGAACTACAGTGGCCTCTCCTTGGCTTTGTTACTGAAAGCGTTTATCTTAACATTTGGTCTTTTCCCAGATTTTAAGCTTCAGGCAACAACAGGTGAGGACACTGCTGTTCATAGGTGGGGGGATAGTTGATACTATTCAAAAAAAGAGAAAAGCTCCCCCTCCCAGCCCTCCTCCCACTCGATCTACTTCTGTTGCCAGAATAATTTTAGTGTATATTGTTTTGTTTGGGCTAATCAGGCTGTAGTAGCATTAGTCCGGCTTCGCCTCTTTTAATTACAATTTATTGTCTGTGCTGTCCCACCTTCTGCATGGTTCCCCACCAGCCAGTTAGACTTGGCAATCTCCATTAACTTAATTTGGCATTTCATTCAATCAGACAGGTTGTGAACATGATGAATTTTAAATTTTTTTTTATATAAAGACCAGGTTGGACAGAGCCTTGGGCCACATGGTCTTGTGTGAGGTGTTCCTGCCTGTGAGAGAGGGTTGGAACTAGATGGTCCTTTCCAACCCTAACCATTCTATGATTCTATAATACTGGAAGTGTGATCAGTTGATGCTGCCACAAACTATAAACAAGAAAATGGCATCAGAAAGGATAGAATTTGGATGTGTAATTGTCTAATATGCAAGTGGATATGTAGTGTTGTGACATAACTAGTTTAGAGCTAGTTCTGCAGGCAGCAGTTCAGCATGAAGCCGGTGAGGATTTTGTCTGGAGATACTATCCGGAGACACTTTAAATGTGTATTTTGTCTAAACATTAATAATTATGAAAAAACTGTTAGTGTCATAATAACTAAGCCTGAATTCTGTTTTGCAGTAAGGGTTGAGATAGGGCTTTCTTTAATTAAAAAAAAAAAGTGGGGGGAGGGGGTTCAGAAATAATTCTATTAATTTTATTTATTTATTTATTCTCAGATCAAAGATATGCAGTCTTTGGGTACCATATTGCAATCATTCCCTTTAAGCAAAATATAAGTCTCTGAATAAGTTAAGAGAAGAGGATAAAATATCCTTCATTATTGTTCTGGATATATATTTTGTTTGACTTTTTCATTTGGGACATTTATTCATAGTCCACGGTTTTGGCAGTATTCCACACTGGAACAATAACCCTTCCAATTAGGCAGCAATATTATAAAAAAAATATTTAGAAAATTATTTATTTAAATCAAATTTTTAATAAATTATTAGGTAGAAGGTCTAATATATTTGCCTGATGAATTGAATTTTACTGTTGAGCATAAAAATGGCAATATTTTAAAAAATCATTTTTGTTCCATGGAGTTTCTCAGTCTGGGCTCTCTTACGTCTGGTTTTAAGTGACTTATGTATTTCTGTATTCACACTTTCTAGGAAATAAATACTGGGTGTGACCGCTAATGTTTTTCACATTAGAGTTACACCACGAATGAGTTGATTTGTCTTAATCACTTCTTTGCCTCGGTCTTCACTGGCAACAGCTCTGACCAAACCACCCAAGTCTTGGAAGGCAGACGCAGAGACTGTGAGAATGAAGACCCTAGGCCCACAGTAGGAGAGGATCTGGTTCGAGACCATCTTAAGAACCTAAACGTACACAAGTCCATGGGACCTGATGAAATCCATCCACGGGTCCTGAAGGAGCTGGCGAATGAAATCGCTAAGCCACTGTCCATCATATTTGAAAAATCATGGCAGTCAGGTGAAGTTCCCGATGACTGGAAAAAGGGAAATATAACCCCCATTTTCAAGAAGGGGAAAACGGATGATCCAGGGAACTACAGACCAGTCAGTCTCACCTCTGTGCCTGGCAAAATCTTGGGGCAGATTCTCCTGGAAGGCATGCTAAGGCACATGAAAAACAAGGTGATTGGTGACAGCCAGCATGGCTTCACTAAGGGGAAACCCTACCTGACCAATTTGGTGGCCTTCTATGATGGGGCTACGGAACTGATGGACAGGGGTAGAGCAGTTGATGTTGATACCTGGACTTGTGCAAAGTGTTTGACATTGTCCCACACAACATCCTTGTCTCTAAAATGGAGAGACATCAATTTGATGGATGGACCACTCAGTGGATAAAGAACTGTCAGGATGGCCGTGCACAAAGAGTTGTGGTCAATGGCTCAATGTCCGGCTGGAGACCCGTAGCAAGTGGTGTCCCTCACAGATCAGTGTTGGGACTGGTCTTGTTCAACATCTTTGTTGGTGACATGGACAGTGGGATTGAGTGCACCCTCAGCAAGTTTGCCGATGACATCAAGCTGTGTGGTTCGGGTTGATCTGCTGGAGGGAAGGAATGCCATTCAGAGGGACCTCGACACACTTGTGAGGTTGGCTAATGCCAACCTTATGAAGTTTAACCATGCCAAGTGCAAGGTCCTACACCTGGGTCAGAGTAATCCCAGGCATAGCTACAGGTTGGGCAGAAAAGAGATTCAGAGCAGCCCTGTGGAGGACTTAGGGATGCTGGTCGATGAGAAAATGAACATGAGCCGGCAGTGTGCGCTCGCAGCTCAGAAAGCCGGTCGTATCCTGGGCTGCATCAAAAGGAGTGTGACCAGCAGGTCGAGGTAGGTTATCCTGCCCCTCTACTCTGCTCTTGTGAGACCTCACTTGGCATACTGTGTGCAGTTCTGGTGTTCTCAACATAAAAAGGACATGGAACTTCTGGAACAAGTTCAGAGGAGAGCCACAAGGAGGCATCCCTGGAGGGATGGAGAGGAGAATTGAAAAAATGTAATTTCCACAGTTTGAGATAAGAGCAGTCCAATAACTATGGTATAGCACAAAAATACTACTGCTACCACCAATAATAATAATAATGACAAGGGAAATAACAAGGGAAGAGAATACAACCGCTCACCACCCGCCGACTGATACCCAGTCCGACCCAAGCCCTTCCAGGTAACTGCCCCCAGTTTATATAGTGGGCATGACGTGCTGTGGTATGGAATACCTCTTTGGCTAGTTTGGGTCAGGTGTCCTGTCTCTGCTTCCTCCCGACTTCCCCTCCTCCCTGGCAGAGCATGAGACTCTGAAAGTCCTTGGTCAGAATAAACATTACTTAGCAACATCTAAAAACATCGTTGTTATTAGCATTTTTCCCTGGCTGAAAGTCAAAAACACAGCACTACACCAGCTACTAAGAAGGAGAAAAATGACTGCTACTGCTGAACCCAAGGCAGAAAACATGCAGTCTTTAGAACTGGGGCAGTGCTACATTTTTTATATCCCCAGTCCTGGGCAGGAGTTGATTTGGCCTTTGTTAGAGCATTCACTGGGGAAGGGATAGAGGGCATTAATTTCCATTAGCAGTGCAAATATACACCCTTCATTGAAAAGATTAATAAATCTTGATGTTGGGCTTCAGATTTGGTAGTCATAGCCAAGAGAAGAGCTTCAGCAAGCTGTTGTAGAAATAATCAATTTTCTTGACATTCTTTATATGAGGTATTGGTAAGCAAACATCCAGTTTCTCATTACAGTCTTCATGTCAGTTCTTATGGATTTCAGTAGGGCCAAGACTCAAGTGCCCTTGCAACATGAAAGAGTGGAGGACTGAACTGTTGTAGTTTTAATGTGATTATTTGCATGAAGAATGAAAGCTGTGACTCACAAGAAGTTCAGAAGTGGTTTTGTTTGTTTGCAATTCATTTCACAAAATCAGAATATGCATGTGGTTTCTGTTGGTTTGCTGTTGTGGTGCTCATGCTTAATGTATTTATCAAATCAGACTCTTGAAACCAAAGGAAGCAAATAGTAGTTTGTAAGGCAGTGGTATGTGTTGCCATGGGAAGCTGGAAAGATTTTATGCTTTTGTTGTAACAGAGCAAGGGTGCTCTGAGATATTTAGATGCAAAACTTTATGCAAAACTGTGCTAATGGCTACGTGATTGACAAAGCATCCCAACGCCAGCACGAAACAAAACGATAGCTTTACTAGGTGCTTGTCCTGGGTTCAGCAGTAGCAGTCATGTTTTTTCCTTTGTGTTAACTGGTGCAGTGCTGTGTTTTGACTTCTAGTTTGAGAACAGTGTTGGTGAAGCCGATGTTTTCGGTTGTTGCTAAGTGATGTTTACCTTGACCAAGGACTCTGTGAGGCTCATGCTCTGCCAGGGAGGAGGGGAAGCTGTGAGGAAGCAGGGACGGGGCGCCTGACCCGGGCTAGCCGGGGAGGTATTCCATACCACAGCACGTCATGGCCGGGGTGGGGGGTAACTGGGAGTTACCCGGAAGGACAGGGGCTTCCGGGTGGAACTCGCTTTCTTGGCCGGTGGTATCGTATTCTCTTCCCTTGTTATTTTCCCTTATCATTGTTTTAGCTGATAGTAGCGGTGGTGATTTGTTGCTGGACTGTTCTTGTCTCAACCCGTAGGAGTTGCACTCTCTCGATCCTCCTCCCCGTTCCTCCGGGAGCGGGGAAGGGGAGAGCCCCGGTGCGGGGGGGGGGGGGAGACGGACACGGACCTCGATTGTTGTCAGCTCGGCACCACTCACTGGGAGTGAGTGAACAAGTTACCTGACTGGGTTTAAACCACGACAGTGCTGCATCTTCCTTTCTATCCCAGAGAAACCCAACAGGTGGGATCCCACAGGACTATACCTGCGCAGAACCAATTGCTGGATCTCACCTTTAACTTGAATGCCTGCTGTCAACTATAGCAATGCTCTGGGATGTTTATAAGGGCCTGAGCAAGGGATCCTTTAGAAAATAAATGGGGAAAAATGTTGACTGCAAGAAGAGTCATTTCACAAATAAACTTCTTTCCCAAATTATCTTACTAAAACAGACAATAACCCCTTTTTCTAATGATTTATAACTGTTCCCAGCTGATCACAAAGTGTTTCTAAATTAAAAGCCATTAATAGCCTTATATAGATAAAAAGATATGCAAGAAGTGCTTTGTAATTCCAGCTCAGTGCTTCAGGTGAGAGCTTTTTAAATTACTTGAACCATTCCAGTCACCTGCTTGAGGGCCTTGTGTTCTAATACTCATCAGTGCATTACAGTGCTAACATTATTACTGATTTTTCTCATTTCTCCAGGGCAAATACTAATTAATGGATACAATTCACAGCTGATTAGCTGTAGTTTCTTCAGTAATTACATTAGCAGACTAACTGTGCAGAAGACGATTTCTAACTCAGTTCCTATTTCACTCTTATTTGGTTTTTGACTTGTTTAGGTCCTTAAGATAATAACCATTTTATTTTCTTTTATTTTTCTTTTGTTGTTATAGGTAACATTAGATAATAAGGAAGTTTAATCTTAGAAATACTCACAGATAATTGTTGTGTGCCTTCAATGGATTTCTATTTCAGAGACAAAAAATAAATTTAAATAATATTAGATATGATCCATACTAACAAAAGCCTAAATACACCAGGGTCTGACATCAGTGCTGGAGTCATACACAATAGGGTCTTAAATATTGTAGCCCAAGAACAGAATGAATCAAAGGATATGTACTTGTAACTTGTAGCTTTGACATTCCTCACTGCATCATTTGCTTCCACAGTCTTAATAAAATGGAATATTATGTTGTCACTTTCCCCTTTGATTTACTTTAATAAGACAAAAAGGAAGAAAAACACTTGGAAATCAGAACAGCAGTAGCTGTGGTGTGAGTAATACATGTAGATCAAAACAGTGTAGAATTTTACTCTTCAAAGTAAAAATCAGCTGCGGGGCCATTTTGAGGCTCTGGAGCCCCTAGAATGCTCATTAAAATAGGATAGAGCTTGTTCCCACTTATTTATTCAATGTTAGAGCTATACCTATTGTACCTTTGCACTTAAGGATAATTTGAAAACTTTTTTTTTTTTATCACTGTAGAAAGAACAGCTTTATTGGAAGCCAGTTGCGCTTTTCATATAAATCCTTCTTAGTTTGTCACTAACGAACATGAAAAGAATCTACCTTGTTGATCTCACTGTTGAGCTGAAGTACTATGTCTTTGTGCAACAAATCCCCACACAGTAATTGGAATGTGAAATTTTATTTGAATTTTTTAATCTCCAAAAATGGATGACATCTGGGCTTTTAAAAGATGGGTGACATTACTTGAGTATCTATCTACATAGCTGGGGATAACAGAGTTTTAATAGCTATGAGGCAACATACATATTGTGTTAGGGCCTCTGTTGCTTAACATGTTATAGGTTGAAAGATTCAGCATGTTAAGTACACAAATGGAATTTCATACTTCAGAATAAGTAATCTCATCTCATATTCCTTTTTCCTCATGATTATCTCCTGATTTTGTTGGTGTCCTGTTTTATCAATCAGACAATTTATCACTTACACAAGGTTCCAATTCTTTGGGTCAATCTTCCTTTTTTCATTCTCTTAACACTGTAGTTGTTTACAGGTTTTTTTTCTTCTCCTTTTAACTTCTGCTCTTATTTTCAGAAATGGATTTTTAAGTTTTCAGGAAAAGAGCCTTTCTTGAAATGATCATTCTGAACCTCTGTTCTAGAAGGCTGGAAGAACCAGAGGGAGTCAGGGACTGAAATGCTTCCCTGCTAAAAACAGCCAGGCACCAAGTACTGCAGGAGCAAATGGAGCTGGAGCAAAGCAGTTTCCTTTCAGGACAGGTTCAGCTGCTCCGAAAGCACAACAATTTCTTGCTTGTAAAGAACAACCTGTGCAAGTTCATGGTTACCCATTCTCATGCCCTTGTTGCAGAGCTTATGCTGCTGATGGTGGTGTTTGCTGTTGTGGGTTTGGGTTGGGCAGGTCCACCAATATCTGGCAAGATAAAACAAAGCCTGCCTGAAAAAAATTTGCTTTACAGGCATCAAAAGTGGGAGTTAAGGAAAGAATGCTTAGTGTGGCTTTAGCAGCAGTGATGTGGCAAGGAAATGTGGCAAGGACTTTTCTCTCATTTGATACTCTTTGCAGTGTGCACTGTGCTTGATAGCAGAAATATGAAAATGTGAAAACCTGTTATTCAGTGTTTTGGTGGTAGCTGTGTGATGTGTGTGGTATCTTGTTCCTTGAAGCAAAGACCCTAGACCCCTGCCTGCTTCAGAAACACATGCAGGAATAATTACCAGACTGCCTGCTTTTTGAAGTGCTGTTTAAGGGAATAAGGCACACTAAGTGACAACCAAATGCTGGTAATCTCTTTCTTTTCTATGCTCAGTTTGTGAAGCAAAAAGTACTTATCTTCTGCAATGAATGTTCATAGTTGAGAATTTGGAGGAAATGACACTGTGGCATCTGAGAGAATCCTTTCAGATCACTTGTGTGCGAGAGGAGTTGCACCTCCGTGAGAACAAGTCGGCACTCGGCCCATTCCACCCTGGGTAGATCTCAAGGTCTCAGTGTGATACAGTTTCTCTGATTTGCAAAATCTTTGGGTGTCAATGTTCACTGGGGGCATGGGAGCTCAACTGGAATGAAGGATAGACAAAGGGAGATTGTTTGGCTTTTAAATTCTGTGGAAACAATAGGATTTTAAGATCAACACTACAGATTCTCATTCTTCCCCTCAGTGACCTTCATCTCTTTAAAACCAGGTCTACTTGGAACAGTAATACACAACCTACTTCTAGCTGCAGCAGTCATCTGCATAAATATTATAACGCATGTCAGGAAAGATGTAGTAGATTCAAAATGTCTTTTCTGGAGAATAGTCCCTTTCTAATGGACACTTAATTTCTAAAGTCACCTCTAGGTCTGTGGGGTGGCTTTGCTACATGGACAAAGAAAATCAAAGAGAGACACTTGGATATCTTCCAAGTACAGACCTTGGGATGCAGAGTATGTAATAATAATAATGTTGAATCCAATCTAGTTCTGACTTCAAAGAACATCTGCAAAATTGAATTTTCTTTGTTTGTTGTTTTGTTGGGTTTTTCTTTTGTTTTTGAGGTTTTGGGGGTTTTGGTGTTTGGGTTTTTTTTCAACTTTCCTATGCCAGTGATGGGGTAAAGAAAAGTTTATGGTGGCATTCATTAAAATGCAAATATTTAATTTTCTTTCAGTTTGGAAACAATAACAACTACATGAACATGGCAGAAGCAGGTAATGCATGTCTTGCTGCAAATCAGGTAGATGCTTTTCTTTTTTATCTATGCTCATATTCTGCTGTTCTCTGTGGTAATTTAACAGACTTTGAGTGGGTGAAGAGTGAAGTGCCAAATTTCTGTCTGCTTTATGGAGCACAAAATAAAGACTTTAATAAGAAAGAAAATAACATGATAGGTCTCCTTTACTAGTCAATTTAGCTGTCCATAAGGCTGTTACTTGCGTAGCATGTCAATAGAAACAAGTCTGCTTTATATATGAAAATATAAACAGAAGGAAACAAAAAGCACAATAGGTGTACACCTTGGAAGCAAGCTTAGTAATAGTCATTACTAATGAATGAGCTAATTTCTGTTATACATATAAACATTTTAATTTGGGTTCTTAATGCACATATAAGTTAGAAAATCAAACCAAACTTTGCTGCCTGAAATGCTGTCCTGGGTTAAGCAATAGCAGTCATTTTTTCTCCTTCTTAGTAGCTGGTGCAGCGCTGTGTTTTTGACTTTCGGCCTGGGAGCAGAGCTGATAACATTGATGTTTAGTCTGACCAAGGACTTTGTGAGCCTCATGCTCTGCCAGGGAGGAGGGGAAGTCGGGAGGAAGCAGAGACAGGACACCTGACCCAAACTAGCCAAAGAGGTATTCCGTACCACAGCACATCATGCCCGGGATGTAACTGGGAGTTATCGGGAAGGGCACTCTGCTCAGTTCTCCTCCCCATCCCTCCGGGAGCATGGGGGGGGGGGGGGGGGGGTTAGACTGCATGGCTGACTTGCCAACAGAGTTTAAACCAAGTGCATGTGCTGCTTAAAGGAAACTTCTGTCCAGGATCAGGAACAAACACCAGGTCAGGGCTGGTGGAGCCTGACTGGGTTGTGGAGGTGATATATTTGATTGCTGTCTCAAGAATGTGAACAAGAGGAAGGCATGGCCACTAGAGTCTCCATGTATTTGTTACAGTGGTGCCATCTTACAGCCAGTGAAAAGACTTTCAACATGCGAATAGCCCCGCTCCAGACAGAAACACCTTTTGCTCATCACTAAAACCTAACAGCTCTTATTCCAAAGGGAAGGATGGAAAGTGCAAGATGTGCTGTCTAGGAACATGCGTACCAACATGGAGAACAAGAACTAAGTATTTATGTAGGGTCCATGCCATAAATGGTCTTCCCAACACGAGGAAAGGTTAGAAGACTGGGCAGCCTTGATTTTACATGTTGTAAGTGGAGATTCAATTGCAGGTATTCTTGTGCACATTTTAAAAAGCAATCTCAGAGAAAATAAGCAGAAAGGTGTAACAATAAATATGAAGGTTAAAATTAAGCGTTATATTTTATGAATCATTTATACAGTGGTCACCATCTCTTTTTATCCAGCAAGACTGCTTAGATATGGCAATGCTGTTTTGCACTAGCTCCAGTGTTATATTTGATAATGAACACAAACCCCATCTGTAATCATAGAATCATAGAATAGTTAGGGTTGGAAAGGACCTTAAGATCATCTAGTTCCAACCCCCCTGCCATGGGCAGAGATACCTCCCACTAAACAATGCCACCCAAGGCTTCATACAACCTGACCTTGAATGCCGCCATGGATGGAGCGTTCACAACTTCCCTGGGCAGCCCATTCCAGTGCCTCACCACCCTAACAGGAAAGAACTTCCTTATATCCAATCTAAACTTCCCCTGTTTAAGTTTCAACCCATTACCCCTTGTCCTGTCACTACAGTTGCTAATGAAGAATCCCTCTCCAGCATCCTTGTAGGCCCCCCTCAGATACTGGAAGGCTCCTATGATTTCTCCACTCAGCCTTCTCTTCTCCAAGCTGAACAGCCCCAACTTTCTCAGCCTGTCTTCATACGGGAGGTGCTCCAGTCCCCTGATCATCCTTGTGGCCCTTCTTTGGACTTGTTCCAACAGTTCCATGTCCTTTTTATGTTCAGGACACCAGAACTGCACACAATACTCCAAGTGAGGCCCCATGAGTGCAGAGTAGAGGGGCAGGATCACCTCTTTCGACCTGCTGGTCACGGTTCTTTTGATGCAGCCCAGGATACGGTTGGCTTTCTGGGCTGCGAGCACACACTGCCGGCTCATGCTCATTTTCTCATCGACCAACACCCCCAAGTCTTTCTCCACAGGCCTGCTCTGGATCTCTTCTCTAAAGACATGACAACACGATGTTTCTTTCTGTAGAATTTCTTACCTACATTTGATTCAAACATTGATGAAAACTCTGCTGCCAGCAGCTGTTCAGAGACAGTTTAATTCCAGCTGTGATAATTCACCGTGTCAGACATTGGCTGTTATATGATAATACAAGTTCTCCAGATTTGCATTTTTATCAAAAGGAACATTTTGAAAATTTCAGTGCAGATGGCATTTAACCATGCACACAATTTATTTTCTTTTAAAAAAAAAGTGTAAGATCTAAATATTTGAAAAGTTAATAACTTTAAAAAATGTGATTGGTAAGATAAAGCCCTCAAATGTTATACCATCTTTTGGTCATAGCAACACCTTCCTGCAATCCCAAATTACATATTATTCAGGCTCTTTTTACAGACTGAATGCTGCAGTGATTTGGATTTAAGACTTTCACTAAGGGGCTTGCTTTCTTCTTAGATGAAATCTATTTTATCCTCAATCTTATGTCCATTTTATGTTTTTAAAAAAGAATATATACATATTTGGACAAGTTATATTGTAAGAATTAAGTTCACATTTAAAAAATGTTCAGGTATTCATCAGTTTACTCTTCTATTTGTAGTAAGATATAGTATTAAGATGAATGCTACTTTCCTAAGTAAAATATTGTATTATTGTCTGTGTTATATATTTATACAGCTGCCCTAGAGTTATTCTGTTAGATGGGGAGAAAAGCTCCAGTTCTTATAATTACTTTCACATAAATATGTCAAGTAAAGAGAGGTTCAAATATACTGTAATAATACTGATTTTACTGAACCCTTTTGCTTGAACAAGGAATAAAAATATGAGTATTAGTGTTCGCATTAAAGAATGACCCGAAATTTGCAATTACTGCATTTACAATATATTTAATTATAGTGTATTTACATTAACATGAATGTAGCTTTCTCACTATGATTTTGGGCCTGAGCACTGCTGAGATAAAGCCGATTTTTCTTAACAGTGTATTCCTCAAGCACATTCAGGCTTAGAAGACACACATTTGCTTTGTTTTCTGTCTCTATGACATGATTATTATGACTCATTTTAAAGCACCTTAAATATTTATTGAAATAATATTTCAAGTGTTAATTACAGTGGTAATGAAAATAGTCAAATGCCACATATCACGAATAAGCATTTATCTGTACTGTTAATGTGATATGTTAGATTTCATTAAGCAGTAATGGGGTAGCAAATGAGTCACAAATTACAGTTGCATCTGTTACTAGACCACATTAGTGCCAAAATAACTGCAAATGCAGCCATAGGTTTCATTAGCCAACCATTTCTCCTGGCCAGTCCATCCTTTGTGTTTGTGAACTGTGGGGTCCACAGGAAGGAAAATTCACACCTTTTGTAATATAGGAGAGGGGAAGTCAAATGTCTCCCTAATCCAGGCCCAGCTTTCACATCCAGAATTAAGTTACAGTCTTGCAGTTCCAGTGAGATGGATAGAGTCTCAGCAGGCTCTGATGGTACTGCAGACTGCAGCAGTCTGTGACTTCATCATTTCTGATGTGAGACTAATGACAGCTGACAGGTTCTATATGCAAGCGAAGGTTTTTCTTGTATATCAGTTTCTTTCTTCTCTCAAGCAGTTATTAACTTATATCATCATTAGCAGTTTGAAGGATGATAATTTGCAGCAGTTAATGAGATCTTTCACTGAACTTACAATTTTTAAATTAACTGGCATTAAGTCACTCTTTCAAACAATGTAAATAATACATAAAACACCCCCCATCCAACTCGAATCCTGAACTAATGCAAACAAACAAATCCCAGAGCAGCCTTGCATGTCCAGAACAAGACAAGAGTGCCTATTTTAGGATTGCCAACTGCCCTATTTGATCAAGACAGTCCTGATTTGGGTACATTTAAAATGGCCTAATTTCAAGCACTGAATTTCTATTATGAAATAGCAGTGGACCTGAAATAATATATGAAAGTTCATTTAACTCGCAAGAAATTTGAAAATTTGATTAAGCATAGCTCATTTGTTTCCCAAATAAAAGTCAGCAATGTTGAAGCCAGATAGAGACTCCACTTGAATGAAGATTATCTTTGACAGACACATGTACATATGCAAACATGCACAAATCCTGAAAATAATTGGAAGTAAATGTTTTGCTCAAGGCATCTTAACAGGTGTTTAGTAAGGACATTAACCTACTGTTCAAACAAAGCTGGCTTGCTTCAGAAATCTTTAATCAGAATGATCCACAAACCCCCTCAGCATACAAAACTTAAATTTGTTGCATATAGAGTTTACATTTGAAAGCAAGCCAAGGTTTGGACTACAAGTCCAGAGGTGGTGGCTGAGAGGCATGTGCCCTAACGTGGTTTGCCTTGTCCTGTCCTTTTTTATCAGACGTTCCATACACTGAGCCATGGGGATGAGGAGTTTGAAATCCCACCCATTACTCCCCCACCCGAGTCAGACCCAGCGCTGGGGATGTCAGATATGCTGCTGCCCTTTCAGGGCCTTGGTGATCAACTGCCTCCACAAGGAAATGAATTTACACCTCAGTTTCCTCCCCAGAGCTTGGATCTTCCCTCTATTACAGTATCCCGCAATCTTTTGGAGCAAGATGGCATCATCTACAGCAATGGATTGCATATGGTAGGTCTGGTTCTTTATGTGTCTCCACTGCGTAATGTTATCAGAACACAGTAATGCAGATTTGTGTCATTTATCAGTTTTAATTGACCCCTCAGAAGATCTGAGGATTTCTCAGTGTTGTAGCCCAAACAATCATTTGCCAGTGTTCTGTATCATGTGCAGTCATGTTCTGTATGAATGCTGACATGTGTTGTCAGTGTTATATAGCAAACAATGATACACTATTATTCATTTCCCTAAGGCAGCTGGCAAATTGTTAAGGGTTTAATACTGGTGGATTCAGGAAACATGGCTGTCAATGTACAATGCAAGGGTATACTGTGTGTGAACAGATTTCTTGTGAAGAAGCAGTCAGGCTTTATAAATACAGCGTTCCAAATTTGGGAATAGACTTGGAAGCCCATATCCATTGGCATCATGGGCATCCCAAGTGCTGCTAAAGTTTAAAAAGGTGTTATACAGTTGGCACTGGCATCAAGAATTGAAAGACCATGCTGTTGGCCAGGGTGAACTACAACATTCAGAAGGAATTGTTTGTCTGTATTTCAAGTACAGGATCATAGAACCAACTAGGTTGGAAAAGACCTTTAAGATCATCAAGTCCAACCATTACCCCAGGACTGCCAAGACCACCCCTAAACCATGTCATTGAGGGCCTCATCTATATGGTTTTTGAACACTTCCAGGGATGGTAATTCCACTGCTTCCCTGGGCAGCCTGTTCCAATACCTGATCACCCTCTTGGTGAAAAAAATTTTCCTAATATCCAATCTAAACCTCCCCTGGTGCAGCTTAAGGCCATTACCTCTTGTCCTATCGCTTGTTACTTGGGAGAAGAGACCAACCCCTACCTCACTCCAACCTCCTTTCAGGTAGTTGTAGAGAGAAATAAGGTCCCCCCTGAGCCTTCTCTTCTCCAGACTAAATAACCCCAGTTCCCTCAGCCATCCTCATAAGACTTATTCTCTAGATCTTTCACCACCTCTGCTGCCCTTTTCTGGACCTGCTCAAACACCTCAATGTCTTTCTTGCAGTGAGGGGACTGGAACTGAACACAGTATTAGAGGTGCGGCCTCACCAGTGCCGAGAACAGGGGGATGATCACTGCCCTGGCCCTGCTGGCTACACTATTTCTGATACAGCCCAGGATGCTGTTGGCCTTCTTGGCTGCCTGGGCACAAGCTGGCTCATGTTCAGCCAGCCATCAGTCAGCACACCCAGGTCCTTTTCCACCCAGCAGCTTTCCAGCCACTCTTCCCCAAGCCTGTAGCTTTGCATGGGGTTGTTGTGGCCCAAATGCAGGACCGAGCACTTTGCCTTGTTGAACCTCATACCACTGGCCACAGCCCCATTGATCCAGACTGTCCAGATCCCTCTGCAGAGCCTTCCTATCCTTCAGCTGATCAACACTCCCAGCCAACTAGGTGTCATCTGCAAGTTTACTGAGGGTGTACTCAATCCCCTCATCCAGATCATCAATATTAATTGATATTAAATTACATTAAACATATTAAAATATTTTAAAAAGATATTAAAAAACACTGCCCCTAACACTGAGCCCTGAGGGACACCACTAGTGACCAGTCACCAACTACATGTGATGCCATTTGCCATCACTCTCTGGGCTCGGCCATCTAGCCAGTTTCCAACCCAGTGAAGAATCCTCCTATCTAGGCCATGAGCAGCCAGTTCCTCCAGGAAAATGATGTGGGAGACAGTGTCAAATGCTTTACTTAAGTCCAAATAGACAATGTCCACAACTTTTCCCTCATCAACCAGATGGGTTACCTTATCATAGAAGGTAACCCAGGTAGGTTAAACAGGACCTGTCCTTCATGAACCCATGCTGACTGGACCTGATGCCTCCGTTTTCCTACACATGCTTTATGATTTCACTTAGGATCACCTGCTCCATGACATTCCCTGGCACTGAGGTCAGGCTGACAGGCCTGTAGTTCCCAGGGTCATCCTTCCTACACTTTTTGTAGAGAGGCATCACATTGGCCAACCTCCAATCCTCTGGGACCTGCCCACTAGACCAGGACTGCTGATATATGGTGGAGAGTGGCTTAGCAAGCTCCTCTGCCAGCTCCTTCAGCACTCTTGGGTGTAACTCATCTGGCCCCATAGACTTATACGTCTAAGTAGAGCAGGAGGTCGCTAACTATTTCTTCCTGAATTATGGGGACTTCAATCAGCTCCCCATCTCTGCCATCCAACTCAGGGAACCGAGTACCCTGAGGATGGCTGGTATGACTTAAAGACTGAGGCAAAGGCAGCATTAAGTACCTCAGCCTTCTCCTCATCCTCAATCACTAGGTTTCCCCCTAGTATCCAGTAGAGAGGATGGAGGTTCTCCTTGGCCCTGCTTTTGCTGCTAATATATTTGAAAAAGTACTTTTTATTATCTTTTATGGCAGTGGCCAGATTTAGTTCCATCTGTGCCTTTGCCTTTCTAACTTTCTCTCTACATAACCCGACAACATCCTTATACTTTCCATGGCATAACTGTCCCTTCTTCCACAGGTGATAAATTCTCTTTTTTATTTCCTGAGTTCCAGCAGGTTCTTCCTTTTCAGCCAGGCTGGTTTATTCCCCGCCAGTTTGAGTTTTGGCACATAGGGACCTGCGCCTTAACGATTTCATTCTTGAAGAGCATCCAACCTTCCTGGAACCCTTTGTCCTTCAGTAATGTTTCCCAAGGAATTCTGCCCACCAGTGTCCTAACCAGGCCAAAGTCAGCCCTCCAGAAGTCTAAGGTGGAGGTTTTGCTGACCTTCTTCCTGACTTCTCCAAGGATTGAAAATCCAGTCATTTCATGACCACTTTGCCCAAGATGGCCTCCAACCATCACATCACCCACCAGTCCATCTGTGTTTGCAAACAGCAAATCTAGCCAAGCATCTCCCCTAGTTGGCTCACTAACCAGCTGAGTTAGGAAGTTATCTTCCACACCCTCCAAGAATCTCCTGGATTGCTGCTTCTCTGCTGTGTTGTACTTCCAGCAGACATCTAGTTGGTTGAAGTCCCCACAAGAACAAGGGCAAACAATTGTGAAAGTTCTCCTGGTTGTTTGAAGAACACGTCATCTGTAGCTTCATCCTGACTGGGTGGTCTGTAACAAACTCCTGCTTGGTTGTAGCAGATAGTTGCTTGGTTGGCCTTCCCCCTGATCTTCACCCACATCTGACAGCGATCAGGGTATTTTGAAAGTGTAGTATTGAGAGCAGCTCAGAAAAGGAGCCAGACACAATATGCCAGCAGTAAAAAACCCTTTTATTTCCCTATTTTCTGTATATTCCATGGGCTAAATCTGAACACATTGAAATCAGTGATTTTTTTTTATTATTTTTTGCTCCTTATAGAAGTGATGTGTTATCTTGACCATACTCAGAAGTACAGGACCATAAGAAGAATTTGGTGTGTCAAGTGCTCTTGTTGATCATAGAGGCTGAGGCAGGTTGGGCCTGTTCTCCTGTTCCTGGGCTGTTTCTAGCACTAAACTCAGTGGTTACAATTAGCATTAGTTTCTATATTGCATATTGAAGACAGAGTGAGTGTTTAGCTTGAACAGATATTTTACATTAACTTCTAATTAGCTGTTTTGTATAGGAACTTTTCCTAAACTTGGTTTAATGAAAATACAGATTTACTGCTGGACTGTAATAGAATCATAGAATCATAGAATAGTTAGGGTTGGAAAGGACCTCATCTAGTTCCAAGCGCCCTGCCATGGGCAGGGACACCTCACACTAAAACATCTCACCCAAGGCTTGGTCCAACCTGGATTTGAACACTGCCAGGGACGGAGCATTCAAAACTTCCCTGGGCAACCCATTCCAGTTCCTCACCACCCTAACAGGAAAGAACTTCTTCCTTATATCTAACCTGAACTTCACCTGTTTAAGTCTGAACCCGTTGCCCTTTGTCCTATCACTACAGACCCTAATGAATAGTCCATCCCCAGCATCCCTGTAGCCCCCCTTCAGATACAGGAAGACTGCTATGATTTCTCCACGCAGCCTTCTCTTCTCCAGGATGCTGAACAGCCCCAACTTTTTCAGCCTGTCTTTATACAGGAGGTGCTCGTGGCCCTCCTCTGTACTTGTTCCAACAGTTCCATGTCCTTTTTATGTTGAGGACACCAGAACTGTACACAGTACACCAAGTGAGGCCCCATGAGTGCAGAGTAGAGGGGCAGGATCACCTCCTTTGACCTGCTGGTCACAGTTCTTTTGATGCAGCCCAGGATACTGTTGGCTTCCTGGCTGCAAGTGCACACTGCCAGCTCATGTTCATTTTCTCATCGACAAGCACCCCCAAGTCCTTACCCTCAGGGCTGCTATGAACCTCTTCTTTGCCCAACCTGTGGCTGTGCCTCAGATTGCTCCGACCCCGGTGTAGGACCTTGCATTTGTCATGGTTTAACTTCATTATGTTGTCATCAGCCCACGTCACAAGCATGTCGAGGTCCCTCTGGATGGCATTCCTTCCCTCCAGGGTATCAACCGAACCACACAGCTTGGTGTCATCAGCAAACTTGCTGAGGGTGCACTCAATCCCACTCTTTATTTAAGCGATGAAGATGTAAACCAAGACCGGTCCCAACACCAGTCCCTGAGGGACACCACTTGTTACTGGTCTCCAGCCAGATATTGAGCCATTGACCACATGTCGTGGTTTAAACCCAGCCAGACAGCTCGTTCACTCACTCCCCCCCCACCTTTTCCTCCCTCTTTCCTTCTCATGTAATAGTCTTTCAGGGCAGGAAAGGCTGTGTGCAGTGTTGGATCGTTGCCTGCTGATGCTGATTGTTCCTTTACTGCAGAACTCGTCTTGTTTTATCAAAGTTTATTCTCTGTTGGGATGATGGTTGGAGGGAAGTCTGGGTCACTGGTGACCTGGAGACATCTAGTTGATGGGCTATAAAACTATTAAACAGCAGGCAACAGCATACAATTAAGTTCATTGGCTGTTTTCCCCTAAAATCAAATCCCCATCTTCCCGCATTACCGATCAAGTATATCCAGGTCCCTGAGCAAAAGCAATCCCACGAGTGGGTTTGCCTTTACCTGAAGCAGGAATAACCCAGACTGTCTTCCCCATCAAATTCTTCATATGCACCACAGGAACTTTGTCCCCCTCTACAATATGTAAAAGTTCTGACTGGGCTGGGCCAGCCCTGTTGGCAGATCCTCTGGTGTTGACCAACCAGGTGACCTTTGGTGTGTATCCCAATGCTTGAAAGTTCCCCCACCCATTGCTCTCAATGTAGTTTTTAACAGCCCATTGTACCGTTCGATTTTCCAGCAGGCTGGTGCATGGTAGGGGATGTGATATACCCACTCAATGCCATGCTCTTTGGCCCAAATATCTATAAGGTTATTCCGGAAATGAGTCCCATTGTCTGACTCAATTCTCTCTGGGGTTCCATGTTGCCACAAAATCTGTTTCTCAAGGCCCAGGATAGTGTTCCGGGCAGTGGTGTGGGGCACAGCGTATGTTTCCAGCCACCCGGTCGTTGCTTAGGGTTAGGGGAAGACGGGAGGAAGCAGTGACAGGACACCTGACCCAAACTGACCAAAGAAGTATTCCATACCACAGCACGTCATGCTCAGAATGTAACTGTGGGTTACCTGGAAGGGCTGCTAGACTGCAGGGTTGGACGAGGTATCGGTTGGTGCTTGGTCGTGCTGGTGGGGGCTAGTTATCGTTTGGCTGGTTGTGAGGTGTTGTATTCTCTTCCCTTGTTATTTCCTTTATCATTATTATTATTGGTGGTAGCAGTAGTGATTTGTGTTTTACCTTAGTTACTAAACTGTTCTTATGTCAACTCGTTGGATTTGCATTCTTTTCGATTCTCCTCTCCTTCCCTCCAGGAGTGGGGGGAGGGGGTTCTGGGGGAATGAGTGAACAAGCTGTGTGTCTGGGTTAAAACCACAACAGACTCTAATTCATACTGAAGTTCTAGCATGTCTGGTACGGCAACACTCAAGGGTGATGTGACTTCATTCAGCCATGATAGTTTACTGTTAGTCTCCACTCTCCGTTAGACTTTCGCACTGGCCACATGGGGCTATTAAAGGACTAGAGGGTCCTGCTGATCACTCCCTGACTCTCCAGTCTATGGATCAGCTGATGGATGGGAACCAGGAAGTCTCGGGTGGTATAATATTGCCGCCGGTGCGCTCTTGTGGTCGCAATTGCCATGTGTTGTTCTTTGACTTTCAGCAACCCCACAACAGAAGGATCATTTGAGAGACCAGGCAAGGTGGACAGCTGCTCAATTTCTTCAGTCTCCAAAGCAACAATACCAAAAGCCCATCAGTACCCTTTTGGGTCTTTGATGTACCCTCTCCTGAGGTAGTCTATGCCGAGCATGCATGGAGCCTCTGGACCAGTCACAATAGGGTGCTTTTGCAATTTCCTCCCAGTAAGGCTAATTTTACCCTCCAGTACACTCAACTCTTGGGATCCTCCTGTCACTCCAGAAATATAGATGGGTTCCACCCCTTGACAGCTTGATGGCATCAGGGTACACTGTGCACCGGTATCTACTAGAGCCTTATACTTCTGTGGGACTGATGTGCCAGGCCATCTGATCCACACAGTCCAGTAAATCCAATTGTCCCCTACCTCCAGCTGGCTGGAGGCAGGGCCCTTCTAATAGCTATCACAACGTTGGACACTTAAGTCGTGTTGAAAGGGATTATCACAGGAGCTGGAGTAAAATCAGCTCTTCCGCTCTGTCTGGTAAACTGCTCACCAGAGACTGAAGCCGTAGCTATCATGGGATGATCAGTCTTGGCCCTTGCTCGCCTCTTCAATTCACTCACCCGTTACTCCAAAGCTGAAGTAGGTTTTCCATCCCACTTTGTCATGTCTTCTCCGTGATCCAGCAGGTAAAACCACAGGGTGGCCCGTGGCGTATACCTCCTGTATCTCCTCTCTCGAACAATAGGATACCTTTTGTTAATAGCTGAGATGTGTGTTGGTACACATGAGGAGCTGGATAAATCAGATAGATCGTCCCTCAATTGTTTGAGATCCTGGGACAGTTTTTCCACAGCTGAGATGATGGAAGGGGTGAGATTGTCTTTGAACTATCGGAGTTTATGAATCATTTCATCTACTCTTAGTGGTACTATGTCATTCCAGGTCACTGTTGCCAATGAATGGGCATATGATGACGGTGCATTCCGTGTAAGTTTTCGCCACATGGGTAGTGTACATTCGACTTCATCTGGGTCTATGGGTATATCCCTGTTATTCGGCTTGATATGATAGATCATCTCTACGATGGCTGATTCCCTCAGAGACTGGATGCCTTTGTCTATAGTAGTCCACTTGGCCGAATGACTCATAACATTGTCCTTGTATGGAAACCTTTCTTTCACAGCTGCCAAGAGCCGCCTCCAAAGACTGAGGGACTTTTTCTCTCTTGCAATTGCTTTGTCAATTCCCCCTTCTCTAGCAAGTGATCCCAGCTGCTTGGCTTCCCTACCTTCTAGTTGGTGGCCATCGGCCCCATTGTCCCAGCATCAGAGCAACCAGGTGATGATGTGCTCCTCTGGTTGACGGGTAAAATATTTTCGCATATTCCATAGCTCGGTTGAGGTCCGGGTTCGAGATGTCACTGCTTCTATCTCTTCTTCGTCATGTGATGATGACTCCTGATCAGATGCTAGACCAGGTGGTGAATACCTTATTTCTTCATCTCGCTTCACCCTTCTTGCCTCTTCTTTGCTTTTTCTCTTGCGTGCAGGGGCAACCGATATTGGTACGACTTGGTCCTCTGGTTTAGCTTCAGTGATTATCACTGTGGTTTGATTAGTGACTGAACTTGTTGCTGGGGGTGGTGTACCTGCTGTGCTTGGAGCTTGGGTGGCTTCCGTCCAGAGGAACGGAGAGGAGGATCGAAAGGGTGGAACTCCTACGGGTTGTGACAAGAACAGTCCAGCAACCAATGTACAACACAAATCACCGCCACTACTACCAACGACAACAATGCTAAGAGAAAATAACAAGGGAAGAGAATACGATACCACCGGCCAAGAAACGAGTCCCACCCGGAAGCCTGTGTCCTTCCGGGTAACTCCCAGTTACCCCCCACCCCGGGCATGACGTGCTGTGGTATGGAATACCTCCTTGGCTAGCTCGGGTCAGGCATCCCGTCTCTGCTTCTTCCTGGCTTCCCCTCCTCCCTGGCAGAGCATGAGCCTCACAAAGTCCTTGGTCAGGGTAAACATCACTTAGCAACAACCGAAAACATCGGTTTCACCAACACTGTTTCCAGGCTGGAAGTCAAAACACAGCACTGCACCAGCTACCACGAAGGAGAAACATGACTGCTACTGCTGAACCCAGGACAGCTTTGCCCTCAGATCCAGTGACATTTTTTTTTGTTTTGAAGGTGCTGGATAGTGTTGAACAAGGCCCTGTAAGCATAGGCCAAGCCCCAGCACATTGTCATGATTTGTCCGTCTCTGGTATGTCCAGAATGACCACACACCTGTTTTACTTTTAGTGTATTTACACTATTAGTGCTTTTACTATTAGTGTTTTACTAATTTTTCTATATTTTGAAGTTGTTCGGTGGTGAAATTCCTAAGTACTGCAGGGGCCCACTGACCTAGATACTTGCCTATAGTATCCCACACACCCTGCCACTCATGACTGTCCAGCCTCAGGGAAAATCTCCTAGTTCTCCTATATCATTGTTTAACCCCAGACAAGACCCAAACCTGACTCTACTTAACTCTTGAAATCAGACAAAATGTTCGTGGGCAAAATACACTCTATATGCGTGCCAACATGGTGATCCCCATCACAATCAGCAAACAGGTCTCAACAGCATTAAAAGACCATTCAAAAACTTCAAAACTCGCAAACGATGCTGTAAACGGTCGGGGGGGGAGACTGGGAGGGCAAAACAATGTCTCCTTCACAGGTTGACCACCTGAGAAGGAGAAAAAAGATATGTAATTCCTAAGCACTTCTATTTTATTCCAAAGTATAAAGGTGATGACCACACTGGGAACAGTTTCATGATCAATGATTCTATTGTATTACAAGTCATTACCATAAAGTGCAATGAGACAAGAACCTTAGCCCAAGCCCCACACTTAAAAAACACTTATACAGCAAATAACCACTCGAAGTAAGGTATGACATACTGAAACTTTGAGATCAAGAGGAGCAACTTTGTGAGCCAATAAATCAGCATTCTGACGAGTGACTATTAACTCAGACAGATCTGTCGTTATCTCAACTCTTCATGATCCACGTTGGGCGCCAGAAAAAAGAACTGTCGTGGTTTAAACCCAGCCAGACAGCTCGTTCACTCACTCCCTCCCGTTTTCCTCCCTCTTTCATTCCTTCCCCTCTCCCCGCCCCCTTCCCCGCTCCCAGAGAGATGGGGAGGAGAATCAAAAGAGTGCAACTCCCATGGGTTGAGACAAGAGCAGTCCAGCAAACAATGTACAACAAAAATCACCACCGCTACCACCAACAACAACAATTAAAAGAGAAAATAACAAGGGAAAAGAATACGATACCACCCACCGAAAAAACGTGTCTGACACAGAAGACCCCGTGTCCTTCCGGGTACCTCCCAGATACCTCCCCAGGCATGACATGCTGTGGTATGGAATACTACTTTGGCTAGCTTGTGTCAGGTGTCCTGTCTCTGCTTCCTCCCGGCTTCTGCTCCTCCCTGGCAGAGCACGAGACTCACATAGACCTTGGTAAGGGTAAACATTAAATAGCAACAACTGAAAACTTCGTTGTTATCAGCACTGTTCCCAGGCTGAAAGTCAAAACACAACGCCGCACCAACTACCAAGAAGGAGAAAAATTAACTGCTACTGGTAAACCCACGGCACCACAACTCTGCTTGCGGCCAGCCAGCCAGTTTTTTATCCACCGAGGGGTCCATCCATCAAATTGATGTCTCTCCAATTTAGAAACAAGGGTGTTGTGTGGGCCAGTGTCGAACACTGTAACTTGTTTGCACAAGTCCAGGTAGATGACATCAACTGCTCTACCTCTGTCCATCAGTTCTGTAGCCCCATCATAGAAGGCCACCAAATTGGTCAGGCAGGATTTCCCCTTAGTGAAGCCATGCTGGCTGTCACCAAGCACCTTGTTGTTTTTCATGTGCCTTAGCATGCCTTCCAGGAGAATCTGCCCCAAGATTTTGCCAGGCACAGAGGTGAGACTGACTGGTCTGTAATTCCCTGGGTCATCCATTTTCCCCTTCTTGAAAATGGGGGTTATATTTCCCTTTTTCCAGTCATCGGGAACTTCACCTGACTGCCATGATTTTTCAAATATGAGCAATGGCTTAGCAACTTCATTTGCCAGCTCCTTCAGGACCCGTGGATGGATTTCATCAGGTCCCATGGACTTGTGCATGTTCAGGTTTTTAAGATGGTCTCGAAGATGATCCTCTCCTACAGTTGGCCCCAGGTCTTCATTCTCACAGTCCCTGTGTCTGCCTTCCAAGACTTGGGCGGTGCGGTCAGAGCCTTTGCCAGTTGTCGTGGTTTAAACCCAGTCAGGTAACTTGTTGTTCTCCATGGCTGACCAGAGCAGGAGCTATCACACCAAGCTGGGCCATTCCACACGCAGGGGACAAAAGGAAACCCACAAGGATGAAGGTGAGGCATCCCAGCCACTACCAGGGACTGAACCCAGGACACCAGTGAAGACCGAGGCAAAGAAGTCATTAAGAACCTCAGCTTTCTCCAAATCCTGTGTAGCTAGTTCTCCCGAGAGCTTCCAGGGGGGACCTACGTTGTCCCTAGTCTGTTGTTTATTTGCTATGTACCTGTAGAATCCCTTCCTGTTATCCTTAATATCCCTAGCCAAGTTTAATTCTAACTGGGCCTTGGCTTTCCTAACCTGGTTCCTAGCTTCCCGGACAACATCCTTGTACTCTCCCCAGGCCGCCTGTCCTTGCTTCCACTTTTTATAAGCCTCTTTTTTCAGTTGAATTTTCCTCAGCAGCTCCTTATCCATCCAAGGAGGTCTCCTGGCCCTCCTGCTGCACTTCCTTTAGTTGGGATGCAACACTCCTGAGCTTGTAGAAGGTGATCTCTGAATATCAACCAAGAGTCTTGGGCCTCCCTGCCCTCCAGGGCTATATCCCATGGAACCTTGCTAAGCAGGTTCCTGAAGAGGCCAAAGTCTGCTCTTTTGAAGTCCAGGGCAGTGAGCTTGCTACACGCTCTTCTCACTGTCCTGAGGATCTCAAATTCGACCATCTCGTGATCGCTGCATCCAAGGCTGCCCTGGAGCGTCACATTTCCAATCAGCCCTTCCCTGTTGGTGAGCACGAGGTCAAGCATGGCACCTCTCCTTGTCGGCTCCTCTATTACTTGCAGAAGGAAGTTGTCTTCCACACAATCGAGGAACCTCCTGGATTGCTTGTGCCGGGCCGTACCATTCTTCCAACAGATGTCAGGGTGGCTGAAGTCCCCTGTGAGAACAAGGGCCTGTGAGCGTGAGGCTTTTCCTGCCAGTCTATAGAGTGCTTCATCTGCAGGTTCTCTTTGATCATGCGGTCTGTAACAGATCCCCACAGTAATGTCTCCCATCGCTGTTTTCCCTTTAACCCTGACCCACAAACTCTCTGTTAACTGATCACCTGTCCCCAGACAGAGTTCCATACTCTCCAGCCTATCCCTAACACAAAGGGCAACTCCCCCTCCCCGCCTGCCGGGCCTGTCTTTTCTAAAGATCCTGTAATCTTCCATTCCAACACTCCAGTCATAGGAGCCATCCCACCATGTTTCTGTGATGCCTATTCTATCATACGTCCTTCGATGTGCACACATCTCTGTTCCTAAATAAAGTTTGTGTTGTCATGTTTATGATTTCATGTGCATCTATTTTTCTTTTTTTATTATTCTGGCAAGTGAAAATTAATTAAAGATTTACAAATCAACATGCAGCAAATATTTCTCTAGGATTCTGCAGGCTGCTGACTTTGTTGCAAATTTTAATGTTTCCTTGGAGGTCATGAAGTGTAGCTAGCACTAATATAGAACTAAGCACAAACTGCTCACTACTTAAGAGGTACAGAATTCCATAATCCCATGGATACAAAGCAGTGACTGCCTAAAACAGGCCTTGAAGGGCTATAATCCTTTTTTTCAAATCCCATTTCAAATGGGATTTTGTATGCAGTGGACATTTTGGGCAACTGCTAAAGAAAAATCAGAGTAATATAACCTGAGAGTCAAGAACGTTATGCTGAAAACTAAAGTAATGGAGCATGTGTACACCGAATACAATGAAATTTGGTGGACTTGGAAGTCCTGGGGTAGCAGTTGGACTTGGTGATAAAGGTCTTTTCCAACCTAGTCGACTCTATGATGTGATGAAGCTTGCTCAGAAATACGTAATACATTTAATGGGCTAGTTTAGTGTTGTGGTATGTATATGAGTGTCTCCTCAATGTCATAAAGTGGTTTGTAACCTGACCCAGTTTTGCCTTTTAATTCTGCATCCTGGAGAAGAGAAGTCTGCGTGGAGACCTCAAAGCAGCCTTCCAGTATCTGAAGGGGTCCTATAGGGATGCTGGGGAGGGACGCTTCATTAGGGACTGTAGTGATAGGACAAGGGGTAATGGGCTGAAACTTAAACAGGGGAAGTTTAGATTGGATGTAAGGAGGAAATTCTTTCCTGTTAGGGTGGTGAGGCACCCGAATAGATTGCCCAGGGAGGTTGTGAATGCTCCATCCCTGTCAGTGTTCAAGACCAGGTTGGATGAGGCCTTGGGTGATATGGTTTCGTGTGAGGTGTCCCTGCCCATGGCAGGGGGGTTGGAACTTGATGAACTTAAGGTCCTTTCCAACCCTAGCTATTCTATGATTCTATGATTCTATGATTCTATGATTCTATGATTCTATGAATGTGGTTCTTTCATGAGTAAATACTTCCATGAGTCACCTTAGCAATTCCAGCCAGAAGTGGTCTCCTGTTTAGATCTCTCTTCTCTCGCCTCTTCTTGTACTTTGGGTGAAAGGCTTTACGTATTTTCTAAACTGTGAAATGTAGAAATTAATTTCATAGTGTACATTGACTTCAGTGATAAGAATTTGTTTCCGTATAGGTCAAAGTGGAGATCTAGAGAAGCTCATATCTTCTTAATCCTTGGTAGTCCGGTGGCATTTTCTTGCGTGACTGCCTGTTCAATGCTGCAGATTGGGAACTTGTGTGTAGTTTTCCTACAGAGTTGATGAATTGTGTGATTTCACATGGAGGAGACACACAGGGAGGTTTGTGTGTCAGACGCTTCCTCATAACCGCTTGATTGGTTTTGTACTGTGAACTGGAGTGGCCCCTGCCATTGTGTTTTAGTCAGTAGTCATCTTTTTTGCTTGTAAATTCTGGGTAGCTTCAGGAAGTTTAAAAACATTAGCAAAGGGTCCTTGCATAGGTTTCCACTGAGATCTCATAGTTCTCTTTAGTACTCAAATTTTCCAGCAGTTAGTTTGTATTTCAAAAATAAAAAATGGAAACATTGTATAAATTATGTGAAAAATGTTCACTTTATTAAACTGGTAAATAATTATTAATGATACTAGAATAATCTTTAAATTAGACATTTCATGAATTACCTTGCCTTGAAGCTATAAAAACTTTATTGCAGCAATAAAAAAATGTAAAGGAGATATTTTGACTATGAAATTTAATTTCATGGTCAATTGAATTTACTACATCAGAAAGAACTAAAGATGGGGTTTTAAAATAATTATGATGCTTGTACACACTTACAGAATAATGCTCTTATCCAGCAATAGTAGGATGATCTTGTTTTAAGACTGTATTAATAATGTGTTGATAATCCCTAAACCTTCTTTAGCTGAATATAAACTTTAATTATTTTATTATGAACTGCACTGAGCTTATTGGTTATTTTGTGAAGTATTAGAGAGCTTTACTGTAAGAAATATTCAGTTTAGATAAATGTAGTCCTACCCTGTTGAAAAGTCCACCTTGAAGAAATGTCATGAGATTTTAAATTGCAAATATTGAAAAACTAAAATGGGCTTGGACAGAATTACCATTAATACTGTGTGTCTTTTGCTTTTTTCTATGTACCACCCAACATGTTCACCTATAAACTTGAATGTAGAATAGCCAGAGGTATGGTTAAAAATAGGTTATGTCAAGGTTTTCCTATGTCTCCCTTAGGGCATGGAGTTGGCTAGCTACCTTGTAATACTTCTGCAAGTATCTCAGATATTTCCCACAGGAAGCCCAAAAAAATAAGATTCTATTTTTAACACAATCTTTGTCTATTATTATATTGAAAAAATAATTTGTGGTGCCAGAAGCTTATCTATTCACAGCATAAATATGACCTAGCAATTATTAAAAGATCATATCAATGACTTAATAGTTGTTCATATTATAAAGATACACATTTGTCCTGTGTTCAGCTGTAACAGTTATTTTTCTCCTTCTCAGTAGCTGGTGCAGTGCTGTGTTTTTAACTTTAGTCTGAGAACAATGCTGATAACGCACCCATGTTTTTAGTTGTTGCTAAGGACTTTTCAGTCTCTTATGCTCTGCCAGTGAGGAGGCGCACAAGAAGATGGGAGGAAGCAGAGACAGGACACCTGACCCAAATTAGTCTAAGTAGTATTCCGTACCACATCACGTCGTGCCCAGTACCTAAACTGTGGAGAGTCTCCTGGAAGGCCCAGATCGCTGTTCAGGTCCGGCTGGGTATTAGTAGGCTGGTGGTGAGCAATTGTATTGTTCATCACTTGTGTTTATTGTTTTTTTCCCTTTTTCCTTTTAATTTTATATTCTTTTCCCTTGTTATTTCCCTTATCATTATTATTAGTGGTAGTAGTAGTGTTTTTGTATTATACCTTAGTTAGTGGACTGTTCTTAACAAATGGGATTTACATTCTTTTGATTCTCCTCCCCATTCCTCTGGGAGTGGTGTGGAGGGAAGAAGGGATTTGGGGAGTGAGCGAGCTGCTACGTAGTCCTGAGTTGCCGGCTGGGCCTGAACCATGACAGCATTCTATGGAAAGAGTGAGAATTTGTCACAGTGCTGCTTAACTTCATTCCTATTGGCAACAAGCACAACACATGTTAGTTAACAGCATTTTTCTACATTTAAGAATGGGTAACTGCAGCAAAAAAGTGGCGATAAAATGGAGGCAGTTTGATTAATTTTAATATTTTAATAATATGCAAATATAATTCTGATGTTCAAAAATGAGTCACTGAAAAATGTAGTGTTGATGTACATTTGACTTGAACACGTGGATTTACATGATGCCAATATTATCCCTATGAATATTTTAATATAAATAAGTGTAAATCAGCAGTGATAGCCTCATTAAAACTCAACTCCCAATATTTTATATTAATGCTCTGTTTTCTGCTTGAGCTGCACATAGAAAAATTATTTTTATCTTGTCGTGGTTTAAACCCAGTCAGGTAACTCATTCACTCACTCCCCCCCTTTCTTTCCCTCCCTCTACTCCCGGAGGGACGGAGAGGAGAATCGAAAAGAATGCAACTCCCACAGGTTGAGATAAGAACAGTTTAGTAACTAAGGTATAACACAAATCACTATTGCTACCACCAATGATAATAATGATAAAGGAAGTAACAAGGGAAGAGAATACAACACCTCAGCACCAGCTGACCGGTAACTCGGCCCCCAAGCCCGACCAAGCTCCGACCGATACCTCCTCCAACCCTGCAGTCTCCCAGCCCTTCCGACTAACTCCCAGTTACATCCTTGGCATGACGTGCTGTGGTATGGAATACCTCTTTGGTCAGTTTGGGTCAGGTGTCCTGTCTCTGCTTCCTCCTGGCTTCCCCTCCTCCCTGGCAGAGCACGAGCCTCACAGAGTCCTTGGTCAGGGCAAACATCACCCAGCAACAACCGAAAACATCGGCTTCACCAACACTGTTCTCAAGCCAGAAGTCAAAACACAGCACTGCACCAGCTAACACAAAGGAAAAACATGACTGCTACTGCTGAACCCAGGACATTATCCACCCCTTATTCCATACCATTCACGTTGTGCTCAGATCCCACATTTTCAATACACCATCGCTCTCCCACATATATACATCCATATACATACAGACCAAGAGGAAAAAATCATTTTCTTAGTGCATGGACCAATCCCTATAATGCTGCCGAGTCCATTCGGTCCATGATGTTCAAAGTTCATTCTCTGTTGGGATGATGGCTGGAGGGAAGTCAGGGCCAGTCGCTGGTGACCTGGAGACATCTAGTTGATGGGCTATAAAAGCATTACACAGCAGGCAACAGCATACAATTGAGTTCACTGGCTGTTTTCCCCTAAAATCAAATCCCCTTGAGGTATACATCGGACTTCCCCATCTTCCCGCATTACCCACCAAGTATATCCAGGTCCCTAAGCAAAAGCAATCCCACGAGTGGGTTTGCCTTTACCTGAAGCAGGAATAACCCAGACTGTCTTCCCCAGCAAATTCTTCATATGCACCACGGGAACTTTGTCCCCCTCTACAATATGTAAAAGTTCTGACTGGGCTGGGCCGGCCCTGTTGGCAGATCCTCTGGTGTTGACCAACCAGGTGGCCTTTGGTAAATGTGTATCCCAATGCTTGAAAGTTCCCACACCCATTGCTCTCAATGTAGTTTTTAACAGCCCATTGTACCGTTCGATTTTCCCAGAGGCTGGTGCATGGTAGGGGATGTGATATACCCACTCAATGACATGCTCTTTGGCCCAAATATCTATAAGGTTATTCCGGAAATGAGTCCCATTGTCTGACTCAATTCTCTATGGGGTGCCGTGTCGCCACAAAATCTGTTTCTCAAGGCCCAGGATGGTGTTCCGGGCAGTGGCATGGGGCACAGCGTATGTTTCCAGCCACCCGGTGGTTGCTTCCACCATGGTAAGCACATGGCGCTTGCCTTGGCGGGTTGGTGGCAGTGTGATATAGTCAATCTGCCAGGCCTCCCCATATTTATACTTCAACCATCGTTCTCCAAACCAAAGAGGCTTTAACCGCTTGGCTTGTTTAATTGCAGCACATGTTTCACACTCATGAATAACCTAGGCAATAGTGTCCATTGTTAAGTCCACCCCTCGGTCACGGGCCCATCTATATGTTGCATCTCTGCCCTGATGGCCTGAAGTGTCATGGGCCCACCGGGCAAAAAATAATTCACCTTTATGTTGCCAATCTAAGTCCATCTGAGCCACTTCAATCTTAGCCACTTTATCCACTTGTTGGTTGTTCTGGTGTTCCTCAGTGGCCCGACTCTTGGGTACATGGGCATCTACATGACGTACCTTCACCACCAGGTTCTGCACCCTGGCAGCAATATCTTTTCACAGTGCAGCAGCCCAGATGGGTTTACCTCTGCGTTGCCAGTTGCTCTGCTTCCATTGCTTCAACCACCCCCACAGGGCATTTGCCACCATCCATGAGTCAGTATAGAGATAAAGTACTGGCCACTTGTCTCGTTCAGCAATGTCCAAGGCCAGCTGGATGGCTTTCACCTCGGCAAACTGACTTGATTCACCCTCTCCTTCAGCAGTTTCTGCAACTTGTCGTCCAGGACTCCATACAGCTGCCTTCCATCTCCGATACTTTCCCACAATACGGCAAGAGCCATCAGTAAACAAGGCATACTGCTTTTCACTTTCTGACAGTTTATTATATGGTGGGGCCTCTTCAGCGCGCACCACCTCCTCCTCTGGTGACATTCCGAAATCTTTGCCCTCTGGCCAGTCCATGATGACTTCTAGAATGCCTGGACGACTGGGATTTCCTATTCGAGTTCGTTGTGTAATTAGTGCAGCCCATTTACTCCATGTAGCATCAGTTGCATGATGTGTAGAGGAGACCCTGCCTTTGAACATCCAGCCCAGCACGGGCAGCCGGGGTGCCAGGAGGAGCTGTGCTTCAGTGCCAATCACTTCCGAAGCAGCTCGAACCCCTTCATAGGCTGCCAGTATCTCTTTCTCAGTTGGGGTATAGCTGGCCTCAGATCCTTTATATCCCCGACTCCAAAAGCCGAGGGGTCGACCTCGAGTGTCCCCTGGAGCTTTCTGCCAGAGGCTCCAGGTAGGACCGTTCTCCCCAGCTGCAGTGTACAGCACATTTTTTACATCTGGTCCGGTCCGGACTGGTCCAAGGGCTACTGCATGAACTATCTCGCGTTTAATTTGCTCAAAGGCTTGTTGCTGCTCAGGGCCCCATTTAAAATCATTCTTCTTCCGGGTCACATGATAGAGAGGGCTTACAATCGACCTGTAATTTGGGATGTGCATTCTCCAGAACCCCACTGCACCCAAGAAAGCTTGCGTTTCTTTCTTATTAGTTGGTGGAGACATTGCTGTTATCTTGTTGATCACATCTGTGGGGATCTGTTCACGTCCATCTTGCCATTTTATTCCCAAAAATTGAATCTCCTGTGCAGGTCCCTTGACCTTACTCCGTTTTATGGCAAAACCGGCTTTCAGCAGGATTTGGATTATTTTCCTCCCTTTCTCAAAGACTTCTTCCGCTGTATCGCCCCACACAATAATGTCATCAATGTATTGCAGGTGTTCTGGAGCTTGCCCCTGTTCCAGTGCAGTCTGGATCAGTCCATGGCAAATGGTAGGGCTGTGTTTCCACCCCTGGGGCAGTCAGTTCCAAGTGAACTGGACACCCCTCCAAGTAAAAGCAAACTGTGGCCTGCACTCTGCTGCCAAAGGAATTGAGAAAAATGCATTGGCAATATCAATCGTGGCATACCACTTGGCTGCCTTTGACTCTAGTTCATACTGAAGTTCTAGCATGTCCGGTACGGCAGCACTCAATGGTGGTGTGACTTCATTCAGGCCACGATAGTCTACTGTTAGTCTCCATTCTCCATTAGACTTTCGCACTGGCCATATGGGGCTATTGAAGGGTGAGCGGGTCCTGCTGATCACCCCCTGACTCTCCAGTCTACGGATCAGCTGATGGATGGGAATCAGGGAGTCTCGGTTGGTGCGATATTGCCGCCGGTGCACTGTTGTGGTCGCAATTGGCACTTGTTGTTCTTCAACTTTCAGCAACCCCACAGCAGAGGGATCTTCTGAGAGACCAGGCAAGGTGGACAGCTGCTCAATTTCCTCAGTCTCCAAAGCAGCAATACCAAAAGCCCACCGGTACCCTTTTGGGTCTTTGAAGTACCCTCTCTTGAGGTAGTCTATGCCGATAATGCATGGAGCCTCTGGACCAGTCACAATAGGGTGCTTTTGCCATTCCCTCCCAGTCAGGCTGATTTCAGCCTCCAGCACAGTCAACTCTTGGGATCCTCCTGTCACTCCAGAAATATAGATGGGTTCCACCCCTTGACAGCTTGATGGCATCAGGGTACACTGTGCACCGGTATCTACTAGAGCCTTATACTTCTGTGGGACTGATGTGCCAGGCCATCTGATCCACACAGTCCAGTAAATCCGATTGTCCCCTACCTCCACCTGGCTGGAGGCAGGGCCCCTCTAATGGTCGTCACAGCATTAGACACTTAAGTCATGTTGAAAGGGATTATTCTTCATTATCACAGGAGCTGGAGTAAAATCAGCTCTTCCACTCCATCTGGGAAACTGCTCAGCAGAGACTGAAGCCGTAGCTCTCATGGGACGATCAGTCTTGGCCCTTGCTCCCCTCTTCAGTTCACTCACCCGTTCCTCCAAAGCTGAAGTAGGTTTTCCATCCCACTTTGTCATGTCTTCTCCGTGATCCAGCAGGTAAAACCATAGGGTACCCCGTGGCGTATACCTTCTGTATCTCCTCTCTTGAACAATAGGACGCCTTTTGTTAATAGCTGAGACGTGTGTTGGTACACGTGAGGAGCTGGATAAATCAGATAGATTGTCCCTCAATTGTTTGAGGTCCTGGGACAGTTTTTTCACAGCTGAGATGATGGAAGGGGTGAGATTGTCTTCGAACTCTCGGAGTTTATGAACCATTTCATCCACTGTTAGTGGTACTATGTCATTCCAGGTCACTGTTGCCAATGAATGGGCATATGATGACGGTGCATTCCGTGTAAGTTTTCGCCACATGGGTCGTGTACATTCAACTTCATCTGGATCTATAGGTGTATCCCTGTTATTCGGCTTGATGTGATAGATCATCTCTTGCAATTGCTTTGTCAATTCCCCCTTCTCTAGCAAGTGATCCCAGCTGCTTGGCTTCTGTACCTTCTAGTTCGTGACCATCGGCCCCATTGTCCCAGCATCGGAGTAACCAGGTGATGATGTGCTCCCCTGGTTGACGGGTAAAATGTTTTCGCATATTCCGCAGCTCGGTTGAGGTCCGAGGTCGAGAAGTTACCTCTTCTTCTTCTTCTTCGTCATGTGATGATGACTCCTGATCTGATTCTGGACCGGGTGGTGAATTCATTGGTTCTTCATCTCGCTTCACCCTTTTTGCCTCCTTTTTGCTTGTTCTCTTGCGTACAGGGGCAACTGATATTGGTACGAATTGGTCCTCTGGTTTGGCTGCAGTGATTATCACTGTGGTTTGAGTAGCGACTGTACTTGTTGCTGGGGGTGGTGTAGCGACTGTGCTTGGAGCTGGGGTAGCCGCGCTGTCTGTTGCAGTTGAAGTTTGAGCAGCTGCTGTACTTGCCGCTGGGGTAGCTGTGCTGTTCATTGCAGCCAAAGTTTGAGTAGCGACTGTCGCTTTGCCCTCAGATCCGCCGACATTCTTTTCCTTTTGAAGGTGCTGGATAGTGTTGAACAAGGCCCTGTAAGCATAGGCCAAGCCCCAGCACGTTGCCGTGATTTGTCCATCTCTGGTATGGCCAGAATGACCACACACCTCATTTAAGTGTTTTACTAATTCTTCTGGATTTTGCAGTTGTTCGGTAGTGAAATTCCAAAGTACTGGAGGGGCCCACTGACCTAGATACTTGCCCATACTATCCCACACACCCTGCCACTCATGACTGTCCAGCCTTGGGGAAAATCTCTTGGTCTCCCTGCATTGCCGTCTAACCCCAGACAAGACCCAAACCTGACTCTGCTTAACTTTTGAGATCAGACAAAATGGTTGTGGGTAGAACACAGCCTGTGTGTGTGCCAACATGCTGATCCCCATCACAATCAGCAGGCAGGTCCCAAGGATACCCAAAGGCCATTCAAAACCTTCAGAACTCTCAAACGATGCTGCTGTACTTGTCACTGGGGCTGGTGTAGCTGCTGCGCTTGCCGGCTCTCCCACCGCCAGCTGCTCTTTTCCTGAGTCCAGCTCTTCCTCCTCTGTCTTGCTGGGAAATGCTGCGTGGTCTCCTGCATCCTCCTGGGGCTCGGCAGGCGGCTTCCGGGGGATGCTCTCGACCGTCGCGGGGCTCGGCTCGGCCGCGGGGCTCGGCTCCTCCGCGGGGCTCGGCTCTTCCGCGGGGCTCGGCTCCTCCGCCGCCTTCTCCCTCTGCTCGGCAGCCGCCTCCTTCCTCTCCTCGACCGCCCCGACCTCCTCCACGCGCAGCCGTCCCCTCGCGGCCTCCGGCCCCGGTCCCGCCGCCGCTTGGTCCCCGGGGCCGCTCTCCCGGGCCGGTTCGGCTGCCGCCGGCTCCCGGAGCCGCTCCCCCTCAGCTCCCCGCAGCCTCACGAAGATGGAGAGTAGGGTGAGGACCAGGACGGTGAAGAGCAGCCGGACGGCCAGGTACAAGTCCACGGCCACGTCCGTCCCGCCCTGCTGCTGGAGCCCGCCCGTATTACAAGCCATTGCCATAAAGCACAGTGAGACAAGAACCTTAGCCCAGGCCCCACACTTGATAAACACTAACACAGCAAATACCGGCTCTACGTAAGTTACAACATTCTGAAGCTGTGAGATCAAGAGAAACAACTCTGAGAGCCAATAAATCGTCATTGTGATGAGTGACTATTAATCTGGTCAGATCTGTCGTTATCTCAACCCTTAGAGCCCCACGTTGGGCGCCAAAAAGAACTGTCGTGGTTTAAACCCAGTCAGGTAACTCATTCGCTCACTCCCCCCCTTTCTTTCCCTCCCCCTACTCCCGGAGGGACGGAGAGGAGAATCGAAAAGAATGCAACTCCCACAGGTTGAGATAAGAACAGTTTAGTAACTAAGGTATAACACAAATCACTATTGCTACCACCAATGATAATAATGATAAAGGAAGTAACAAGGGAAGAGAATACAACACCTCAGCACCAGCTGACCGATAACTCGGCCCCCAAGCCCGACCAAGCTCCGACCGATACCTCCTCCAACCCTGCAGTCTCCCAGCCCTTCCGACTAACTCCCAGTTACATCCTGGGCATGACGTGCTGTGGTATGGAATACCTCTTTGGTCAGTTTGGGTCAGGTGTCCTGTCTCTGCTTCCTCCTGGCTTCCCCTCCTCCCTGGCAGAGCACGAGCCTCACAGAGTCCTTGGTCAGATCAAACATCACCCAGCAACAACCGAAAACATCGGCTTCACCAACACTGTTCTCAAGCCAGAAGTCAAAACACAGCACTGCACCAGCTAACACAAAGGAAAAACATGACTGCTACTGCTGAACTCAGGACAATCTGCAAACTGTGGCCATTCTAAAAAAGTACAACTTATGTTCCTGAGGGTTCCTTTTTTTGACGCATCTCTAATTTGCCCAACCAGCTGAGTAGCACTGATATCAGTAGTACATCAATTTCAGAAAGTGGATTATTTTTACTATACAGATATTGTGACGTATTGGGTCAATCATAAATGAAAGATATTCATGCAAGCATGCAATACTTGTAATGAGGTCTCTCTCTGAGCTTCTGTATGATTGATTCTGTAATTCAGTTTTCTCTGGCAGTGCCTGAAATGAAATGAAATCACGTTGAACAAGTTTTGAATACCCACAGTACACCAGGAGAAGAAAATCTGCATCCCCAGAGACTTGAGAGAGAGCAGCTGAACGATTTGTTTCTATGCTATTATAGCCTTTGCCAGCATTCAACTTTTTTATTTTTTCTTATTTGGCCTAAATTCTTAATCCTGCAGGTAGCTGTAAATGGGAAAATAAAGTGCTGTTCAGATTTAAAATTACAGGACAGGAGTATTGTTGCATACTATTGATCATAGTGGAATACACTCATCTTTAATTACATTGCTACTTAGAATTGGCACTGTGCTCAAATTGAAAACATGATGGTGACTATTGCATTTATTTCAAGAAGAGACTTTTTAAATAAAGAGCTCCATAATGTGGCTTTAAGGACCTGAGTTGCAAATTTGAACTTATTGAAGTCTGCCTACAACAGAAATATTATTAATGTTTCAAAACAGTGGTGCCTTTTTCTTAAAGGTCTAAATTTTTTTTAGCAGTTTAAATTCCCAAATTACTAATTAGCTTTAAATGAACAGATTAACAGAAAATGGCAAGAATAAAAGCTAAAAAATTTGCTTTAAAGTTGGCAAAAGACAGTTATTTCGCTACTCACCTGACTGCATGCCTCTAATTTGTATGTTTAATTTTCCTTTACAATGAAACTTGTAAATCTCTCTTTTAATACCCAGTCTGTAATATCCTATCTAGAGAGAATGGAGTAGGTTTTTAATTAATACAATATTATAACATTATTTTATGTGTTGCACATGAAACCATTATTTCATGTGTTCAATGCCTGGAGTGGTCTATTAAACCAAGCCCTGTTATTGTTATAAACATGTTTATTGTCATCTTTAATATAAAACATACAATTAATTCCAAAAGGTTATAATTATTCATTTATAGGAACAGCAACTATTCTGACTGGAAAGAGAGATTACCTTCAGAGTTTTCTTATTTCTATTTTTAATTTGATTACTACAGTGAGCTACTAAAGTTCTAAAATCAGCAGTGTCATTCCAGTTTGTGTTGGACTTTTCCACTAGAAATGGTAGCTGTTATCACCATGTTTTTTTAATAATTTGTCGTACAAAGAAAAATTAATCTTAACATTAAGTAATATATTTGGCCATATACAGAACCTTTTAAATGGTGGTGGATGCTTTGTAAAATTAGACCTTTAGGACTCCACTGGGATTTTGCAGCTCTGGTGACCACTGTTAGCTCAGCACTGTGATAGTCTGGTTCCTCCCCACAGATCTGAGCTGTGTGCTTTGCTAATGAACTTTCAGGTCTTCACAGAGTCTTTTTTTTTTCTGATTGGTGTATAGTTAAAGATGTTATTTTACATCTAATGATGTAGCTGTGCATTTTTTAGTTACCTTTCAGGGAGCATGTGTGCACAGCTGGTGGAGCCTCAGGGGGACAATGGGCTGGAAACCCTAGAGGGAACAGACAGCACTGGTTTCTGCACAGAAGCTACATGCTATGACTATAACATGATATGAAGACGGTACTAGCCTGATGATTTACTAAATAATAGGGGTTTAATAGTGTGTAGATTTTCAAGTCCTCAGTGACACTGTAATAATCAGTGTGGATAATGTAGTCACATTTCTGAGAGACATGTTCTTCCCTCCTTTCTCATTGAACAGACACAATGTGCCATCTGTTAATGAGCTGTTATGGTTGGAGAAGGAAACGTATTCTAGTGTACTTTTCAAAAAGTGGCAACTCTTAGTAACTGCAGGGAAGGACCTGTCCGTAGGAAACGAAGTGGCAGCAGTTCCCAAAGAAGCCTATCTGAATAGCAGGTTCCGGTGGTGCTAAAAATAATGAAATGTGATGCCAATAGGTTATTACCTATACATGAGGGACTCAGGCAGGAAAGAAGAGAAACACTGTAACATTGGCTGAACAGTCTGGTGAAAAAAAGGAGTGACTATTTTATATAAATAATGCCTAAATCAAACGCCATCAGCTCTAGAAAATATTGTGAGATGTCATATGTGGAAAATTGTAAACCCCAGTGGGAAAGTTGACAGGATGTCATGGTTTAAGACCAGCCCATAACTCAAAAAAATGCAGCCGCTTGCTTACTCCCTGCTTCCTTGCCCCCCTGCCCCAGGCAGGATGGGAAGGAGAATCAAAAGAATGTAAACCCCATGACTTAAGGTAGAACAGTCCAATAAATAAAGTATAATAAAAAACTACTACTGATAATTGTAAATTACCTTAAGATCATCTAGTTCCAACCCCCCTACAGTGGGCAGGGATGCATCACACTAGACCATGGCACCCAACGCTCTGTCCAACCTGGCCTTGAACAGGGATGGAGCATTTACCACTTCTCCAGGGATGGAGCATTTACCACTTCTTTGGGCAACCCATTATAGTGCTTTACCACCCTCACAGTAACAAACATTTTCCTTATATCTAAATTGAACTTAGAATCATAGAATCATAGAATAGCTAGGGTTGGAAAGGAACTTAAGATCGTCTCATTCCAACCCCCTTGCCATGGTCAGGGACATCTCACACTAAACCATGCCACCCAAGGCTCTGTCCAACCTGGCCTTTAACACTGCCAGGGATGGAGCATTCACAACTTTCCTGGGCAACCCATTCCAGTTCCTCACCACCCTAACAGGAAAGAACTTCTTCCTTACATCTAACCTGAACTTCACCTGTTTAAGTCTGAACCCACTGCCCTTTGTCCTATCACTACAGACCCTAATGAATAGTCCATCCCCAGCATCCCTGTAGCCCCCCTTCAGATACAGGAAGGCTGCTATGATTTCTCCACGCAGCCTTCTCTTCTCCAGGATGCTGAACAGCCCCAGCTTTCTCAGCCTGTCTTTATACAGGAGGTGCTCCAGCCCCCTGATCATCCTCGTGGCCCTCCTCTGTACTTGTTTCAACAGTTCCATGTCCTTTTTATGTTGAGGACACCAGAACTGTACACAGTGCACCAAGTGGGGTTTCATGAGAGAAGGGGGGCAGGATGACCTCCTTTGACCTGCTAGTCAATCTCCTTTTGATTCAGCTCAAGGATATGGTTGGATTTTGGGGCTGTGAGAGCACACCAAAGCTGGCTCATGTTCATTTTCTCATAGACCACCACCTCCAAGTCCTTCTCCACAGGTCTGCTCTGAACCTCTTCTCTGCCCAACCTGTAGCTGTGCCTGGTATTACCCTGACCCAGGTGTAGGGCTTTGCACTTGGTTTGGTTGAACTTCATGAGATTGGTACTGGCCCACCTTTCAAGCATGTCAAGGTCCCTTTAGATGGCATCCCTTCCCTCCGGTGTATCAACTGAAGCACAAAGCTTGGTGTGATCTGCAAAATTCCTGTGGGTGCAGTGGGTCTGACTGTCCATATTGTCGACAAAGATGTTTAACAGGATCAGTCCCAACACTGACCCTTGAGGGACACCATTCATTGCCAGTCTCCAGTTGGACATTGAGTCATTGACCGCAACTCTGTGTGTGCAGCATTCTAGAAAATTCCTTCTCCGCCAGGAGGTCCATCCCTCAAATTTATGTCTCTCAAGTTTGGAGACAAGGATGTCATGTGGGGCAGTGCTGAACACTTTTCACAAGTCCAGGTAGTCCAATGTCAACTGCATTGCCCCTATCTATCAGTTCTGTAGCCCCATCATAGAAGGCCACCAATTTGGTCAGGCAGGATTTCTCCTTAATGAAACCATGCTGGCTGTCACCAAGCACCTTGTTGTTTTTCATGTGCCTTAGCATGCCTTCCAGGAGAACCTGCTCCAAGATTTTGCCAGGCACAGAAGTGAGACTGACTGGTCTGTAATTCCCTGGGTCATCCATTTTCCCCTTCTTGAAAATGGGGGTTATATTTCTGTTGTGTTTTAAGTCCAGCCGGTAACTCAGAACCATGCAGCCACTCACTCACTCCCCCACTTCTTCCTCCCCCCACTCCCGGAGGAACAGGGAGGATAATCAGAAGAATGTAACTTACCACTGTTAAGAACAGTCTGTTACCTAAGGTATAATACAAAACTACTACTGCTACCACCAAGAATAATAATGATAAGGGGACTAACAAGGAAGAAAATACAATTGCTCACAACCCGCCTACCAATATTCAGCCCGACCGGAGCAGTGATCTAGCCCTTCCAGATAACTGCCCCAGTTTATATACTGGGCATGATATGCTGGGGTATTGAATACCTCTTTGGCTAGTTTGGGTCAGGTGTCCTGTCTCTGCTTCCTCCAGGCTTCCCCTCCTCTCTGGCAAGGCATGCGACTGAAAAAGACCTTTGTCAGAGTAAACATTACTTAGCGACAATTGGCAACATCGGTCTCATCAGCATTGTTCCCAGTATGAAAGTCAAAAGCGCAGCACTGCAATAGGTACTAAGAAGGAGAAAAATGACTGCTGCAGCTGAACCCAGTACAGTATCCACCCCTTATTCCATACCATTCACGTCATGCTCAGATCCCACATTTTTCAATATACCATCACTGTTGTCTCACATAATGAGATGGGTTCAGCAGTAGCAGTCATGTTTTTTCCTTTGTGGTAGCTGGTGCAGTGCTGTGTTTTGACTTCCAGCCTGAGAACAGTGTTGGTGAAGCCGATGTTTTCGGTTGTTGCTAAGTGATGTTTACCCTGACCAAGGACTTTGTGAAGCTCATGCTCTGCCAGGGAGGAGGGGAAGCTGTGAGGAAGCAGAGATGGGGCACCTGACCCGGGCTAGCCAGAGAGGTATTCCATACCACAGTACGTCATGCCTGGGGTGGGGGGTAACTGGGAGTTACCCGGAAGGATATGGGCTTCTGGGTGGGACTCGTTTTTTGGCCAGTGGTATCTTATTCTCTTCCCTTGTTATTTTCCCTTATCATTGTTGTAGTTGATAGTAGCGGTGGTGATTTGTGTTGTACATTGGTTGCGGGACTGTTCTTGTCTCAACCCGTAGGAGTTGCACTCTTTCGATCCTCCTCCCCGTTCCTCCGGGAGCGGGGAAGGGGAGAGCCCCGGTGGGGGAGGGGGGGCGGCCCTCGATTGTTGTCAGCTCGGCACCACTCACTGGGAGTGAGTGAACAAGTTGCCTGACTGGGTTTAAACCACGACACATATATACACACACACACAGAAAGTGAGAGATATCATTCTTTAATCCATGGACCAATCCCTTTAAAGCTGCTGTATTCATCCAGTCCATGATGTTCCATCTCTTGTGACAGTCTTTCAAAGCAGGAGAGACTGTGTGAAGTGTTAGATTGTTGCCTGCTGCTGACACATATTAGCGCGAATTGGTCCTTTGGTTTAGCTGCAGTCACTCTCACTGTGGTTGGAGTGGCTGCAGTGTCTGCCACTAGGGTTGGAGTGGAAGTAGTATCTGTTGCTGGGGATGGTGCAGCCACTGTGCTTGGGGGTTGAGCAGCACCAGCAGATGCATTGTCCATTGCTGCCGGGTTTCAGTAGCTGCTGTACTTGTCACTGGGGTTGGTGGAGCTGCTGTACATGGAGTTGGAGTAGCTGCACTGTCTGTTGCTTTGCCATCAGATCCAGTGACATTTTTTTTCCCTTTGAAGGTGCTGAATAGTGTTGAACAGGGCTATACAAGTATTGGCCAAGCCCCAGCACATTGCCATGATTTATCTCTGTCTGGTATGACCAGGATGACAACATGCCTCATTTAAGTGTTTTATTAGTTTTTCCGGATTTTGCACTTGTTCACTGGTGAAGTTCCAAAGCAATGGAGGGACCCATTGGCCAAGATACTTGCCCATACTATCCCACACACACTGCTGCTCATGACTGTCCAGTCTCGGGGAAAATTTCTTGGTCCTCTTATAGTGTCATCAAACCCTATACCAGACCCAAACCCGACTCTGCTTAACTTTCAAGATCAGATTAAATGGTTGTGGATAAAACACACTCTGTGTGCCAACATGCTGATCCCCATCACAGTCATTGGGCAGCTCTCAAGGGCCTTCCAAAACCTTCAGAACTCTCAAATGTTGCTGTAACTAGTCTTGTGGGGGAGCTAGGGGTGTGAGAGAATGTCTCCATCATAGATTGACCACCTGAGGAGAAAAAAAATTGCTATACACTCCTATTATATACCTCCCAAAGTATAGAGGTGGTGACCACACTGGGAATGCAAGCCAGAGCAGTTTCATGATCATCAAAAGAAGAACCTTCACCCAGCCCCCCCCAGCCAATAAACACTAAACCAGCAAATACTGGCTGTAAGTAAGGTATGACATGCTGAAACTCTGAGATCAAGAGTAACAACTTTGAGAGCCAATAAATCAGCATTGTGACAAGTGACTATTAATCTGAAACAATGAATGATTATCACGAATATGATTAGACACACTCTGGTCAAATCTGTCATTATCTCAACCCTTCATTCCCCACATTGAGTGCCACAAAAAAAATGTCCTGGTTTAATCCCAGCCGGTAACTCGGAACCATGCAGCGGCTTGCTCACTCTCCCCCCCCTTTCGTACTCCCCCCACTCCCGGAGGAATGGAGAGGAGAATTGAAAGAATGTAATTCCCACAGGTGAGATAAGAATAGTCCGGTAACTAAGATACAATACAAAACTACTACTGCTGCCACCAATAGTAATAATAAGGGGAATAACAAGGGAAGAGAATACAATTGCTCACAGCCCGCCTACCGATATTCAGCCTGACCCAAGCAGTGATCTGTGCCTTCCGGGTAGCTGCCCCCAGTTTATATACTGGGCATGATGTGCAGCGGTATGGAATAACCCTTTGGCTAGTTTGAGTCATGTGTCTTGTCTCTGCTTCCTCCAGGCTTCCCCTCCTCTGTGGCAGAGCATGACACTCAGAAAGTCCTTGGTCAAACTAAACACTTGAGCAGCAACTAAAAGCATCAGTATTATTAGCGCTGTTCCCAGACTAAACTCAAAAACACAGCACTGCAACAGCTACTAAGAAGGAGAAAAATAACTGCTACTGTTGAACCCAGGACTGTATCCTCCTCTTATTCTGTACCATTCACGTCCTGCTCAGATCCCACTTTTCTCAATATGCCATCTCTTTTGTCTTATATCTATATATACACATATATATACATATATATATGCACACACACACACAAAGAGACATATCATTCCTTAGTCCATGGACCAATCTCTATAAAGTTGCTAAAATCATCCAGTCCATGATGTCAGATTCGAGCTCTTGTAACTGTTTTTCAGGGCAGGAGAGACAGGGTGTAGTGTTGGGTTGATGCCTGCTAATGAGACGGCTGAACACTTCTGTTCACTGCTGAGCTCGTCCGGTTTCATCAAAGTTCATTCTTTGTTGGGATGATGATCGGAGGCAAGTCAGGGCCAGTTGCTGGTGACCTGAAGACATCTAGCTGGTGGACTACAGAAGTGTTATATAGCGGGCAACAGCATACAACTGAGTTCATCAGCTGTTTGACACCAAAATTAAATCCCTTTGAGGTGCACACCAGACTTCCTCATCTTCCTACATTACACAGCAAGTATATCTGGGTCCCTGAGAAAAAGCAATCCCACGAGTGGGTTTGCCTTTACCTGAAGCAGGAACAACCCAGACTGTCTTCCCCGACAAATTCTTTATGTGAACCACATGAACTTTATCCCCTTCTACAGTATGTAAAAGTTCTGACTGGGCTGGGCCAGGCCTGATGACAGATCCTCTGGTGTTGACCAACCAGGAGGCTTTTGGTAAATGTGTATCCCAGTGTTTGAAAGTCCCACCACCCATTGTTCTCAGTGTAGTTTTTAACAGCCCATTGTACCGTTCGATTTTCCCAGAGGCTGGTGCATGGTAGGGGATGTGATAAACCCACTCTTTGGCCCGAGTGTCTATAAGGTTGATCCAGAAATGAGTCCCATTGTCTAACTCAGTTCTGTCTGAGGTGCCATGTCACCACAAGATTTGTTTCTCAAGGCACAGGATAGTGTTCCGAACAGTGATGTGCGCCAAAACTTCTATTTCTAGTCAGCCAGTGGTTGCTTCCACCATGATAATCACATGGCGCTTGCCTCGGCGGGTTGGTGGAAGTGTGATGTAATCAATCGGCCAGGCCTCCCCATATTTGTACTTCAGCCATTGTCCTCCATACCAGAGAGACTTTAACCCCTTGGTTGGCTCAATTACAGCACATTTCACATTCATGAACAACCTGGGCAATAATGTCTGTTGTTAAGTCCACCTCTCGATCACAAGTCCATCTATACGTTGAGTCGCTGCCTTGATGGCTTCAGATGTCATCGGACAAGATCAGGTGTTCTCATGGTGATCACACTTTAGGCATAACATAGAGAGTGCATGGATCAACAAGCTGGTTCCCAGCAAAAGGAGGAGGATGTCTTCATGCAAAGTGTTGTGGTCAGTGGCTCAGTGTCCGACTGGAGGCCAGTAATGAGTGGTCTCCCTCAGGGATCGGTGTTGGGACCAGTCTTGTTCAACATCTTTGTTAGTGACATGGACCATAGGATTGAATGCGCCCTCAAGCAAGTTTGCTGATGACACCAAGCTGTGTGATTCGGTTGATACGCTGGAGGGAAGGAATGCCATCCAGAGGGACCTCGACATGTTTGTGAGGTAGGCTGATGCCAACCTTATGAAGATTAGCCTTGCCAAGTGCAAGGTCCTACACCTGGGTCTAAGCAATACGAGGCACAGCTACAGGTTGGGCAGAGAAGACATTCAGAGCAGACCCATGGAGAAGGACTTGGGCATGTTCGTTGATGAGAAAATGAACATGAGCCGGCAGTGTGTGCTTGCAGCCCAGAAAGCCAACCGTATCCTGAGCTGCATCAAAAGAACCGTGACCAGCAGGTTGAAGGAGGTGATCCTGCCCCTCTACTCTGCTCTTGTGAGACCTCACTTGGAGTATTGTGTGCAGTTCTGGTGTCCTCAACATAAAAAGGACTTGGAACTGTTGGAACAAGCCCAGAGAAGGGCCACAACGATGATTAGGGGCCAAAGCACCTTGCATATGAAGACAGGCTGAGAAAGTTGGGACTGTTCAGCCTGGAGAAGAGAAGGCTGCATGGAGAACTCGTAGCAGCCTTCCAGTATCTGAAGGGGGCTTACAAGGATGCCGGAGAGGGACCCTTCACTAGGGACTGTAGTGATAGGACAAGGTGTAATGGATTAAAACTTGAACAGGGGAAGTTTAGACTGGATATAAGGAAGAAGTTCTTTCTTGTTATAGTGAGGCACTGGCATGGGTTGCCCAGGGAGGTTGTGAATGCTCCATCCCTGGAGGTTCAAGGCTGGGTTGGACAGCTCCTTGGGTGGCATGGTTTAGTGTTAGGTGTCCCTGCCCATGGCAGGGCGCTTGGAACTCCATGATCTTAAGGTCCCTTCCAACCCTAACTGTTCTATCATTCTATGATTCTAATAAAGAAATGCCTGTAAGGTAGGAAAATTCTTTGAATGGTTTCCAGACGGTACTGCCAATACATTTTACTGTCAAAATGACCCTGTAGTTAACAGTAGTATATTTTCACAGAAAAGTCCCCTGAAGCAAAGGGGCATTTCAGCCAGTAAATCTCATGTTTTGATTTTTCTCTGTCAAGTTCTCCTCTTTTGGCACATGCATTCATCTGTAAGGAACCACACTCATTTGCTGAAAGTATTAAAAGAATTTAAGAAGCAGGAAAAGCAGCATGGTGCAGTACAGATGATGAGCCAACTGGCAATTATTTAAAAATCATGGGGAGAATGAGCATGAGACTTAAGTGTTTAGGATCTGGATTATGAGCTTGTGGTGTTAACTTCATCTGTACAGGATCCAGGTGCAACACTACATGTATTTTTATGCTAAGAAGGATTTATTTTTTTCTGTATAGGCATCACCAAAAAGACACAAATGTCAAATTCAGAATTAATATGATTTATTGTTATAGGGAAGCAGGGTGCTGCAGCTCTTGTACATAAAATGAATGAGGCAGGGTGTGCATCTTCTCTAACACATGTTGCTTCTTTGTATGGCTGCACTTGTCCTGTCCAAGAAAAGGCTTTCAGGAGCACATTACTACTACCTATGTTGAGGAAGAGTTGTAAAATGTAAGGGACAATTCTCATGGGCTAAACTTTCTCTATGCTGACACAGATAATTGAAAACTGGTTTGAGTTTATCCACACTTAATAAGAGCACTGGGAAGGTCAAACCCTGTTGTGGAAGTCCAGCACTGCTGCTTTGTCCTGTGTCATTTTATTAAGGATCTTTGCACCTGCTACTAATTGCAATGCTGGTTGTTAATAATGAAAAAGTTTTCAAAATCTAATTTATTTCTCATATTGTTGTCTGTTCAAACAATGGTTATAGATTAATCAGGTTGCTGAATCAATTTGTAAGCTATTTAGCGTCCTCACTTATTAACTGTTGAAAAAAGTCTTCTTTAATCTTCTTTTCTGTTTAAATATTTGTTCATTGTGTAGTGATCCATGTGTGGTTGCAAATAAGAAAACTGAGTTGTTCATAGGCAGATTCCAGTTGGCTTTTCCTTCAGGGTCTCACTTTTAACTTACAAATGTGGTAAGTGTTGTGGATATGTAGAAGACACAGTTTGTGCCCTCAGGAAAGAGTACAAACAAATCCTTGCAAGCACTTGAGTTTCTGAGACATGAAATACAAGAAAAATGAAGTCTGTGATTGGTACATAGCTTGCTACTTCCACATGTGTTTGATTGCTGGTTTAAAGATAAAAATGTGTAGGTTTGTGTGGTGCTTGCAACCAAGGATTTTTAGGAGTGATTAGGATGACTCGAACATTCTCCAGTGTGCTGCAGCATCTATACTCGAGACCTGGACAGGCAGTGTTGTTTAAAACAACTTTAAAATCCCACTCAGGCAGCTGTTTTATACCTACTCCTCTTACTAACAACAGCTAAGAGTAATTGAAGTAATTGAATGCTTGTAAAGGAAGATGCTTTTCTTTCTGTCTATATCCCTATATCCCATCCCATGTTTTCCCTGTATAGTCAGTCAGCCTATTTCCCTGTTGTTTATGTGGGTATTTCACACCACATGAAGAGAAGAAATGTTTAAAAATGGGGAAATGCAATTTTTATTCCACAAAAAAAAAACACTCATCCACAAGCAGGGAAAGAAGTGAAGTCTGGGACAAGTGTAGTAACTGCTGCTGCATTTGATTTATTCAAAATGAATTTAACTTATAAAAAAAAAAACCTAAACAAACTGCAAGTTGACAATTCTGCAAGTGTTGGTTATTAAAGCCTGTAAAAATAACTATGTGATCATGCTACATGGTAACTGCTAATGACTGAATACTGTTTCAATCTCTTTTAGGATCAGAGTCACACACAAGTTTCCCAGTATCGCCACAATCACTCTCTGATTATGAGATCTATAGTCCACATGACTGATGCTGCTCATTTGGGAATTATGCCTCCTTCTCAGCTAACCACCATTAACCAGTCTCAGCTAAGTGTGCAGCTGGGTCTATATTTAGGAGGCACTAATTTGCCACACACTTCTCCCTCCCCACCTGCCAGTAAATCAGCCACTCCTTCCCCATCCAGCTCTATAAATGAAGAAGATGCAGATGAATCAAATAGAGTAAGTTATTCCCTGCATTATAGTGAGTAAGCGTTGCATGTCTGTATATTTTCATAAATGAGGCAGTAGCATTTCAGCTGCAGTGCTGTCATATAAAATACATGTTATGCTATAGTGGAATATGATTCATTTCCTGTTTAGCTTCTTAAGATGTTTCCATAATACCTCCATAATAATAAATGTAAAAATATACATATATATATATTTGGTCTAATATATTCATAATAATTCATTTCAGATTTTATAGATTTGGTGAATCTCTTTACTCATCAACTTTGGACAGTTTTGCCCTTATTTTGGTATTCTCTGTAGTCATATAAACATATAATCATTTAGATAGAAATAAAATAAGCTTTCTTCTATAACTGAAAGTTTATTCAATTTACATTTTGCTTTAAATAAATCTGTTATAAGAGGAAAATTTTATCAACAAAATAAAGCACAAATGTTATCATAGCAGTATTTTTAAAGGACATAATTAAGACTATTCCCTGAGAGGTTTTCTCATTAACTTAATGGAAATTGTGCACATGGAAATAACACTGCAAAAATGATCAAAATATCAAAGGAAAATGACTATAATAGAGGTATATTTAGAGCCACTTTATTCCCTTGTTGCAATAATCTGTGCATAGTTCAACAAAAGATGGTACAGGACACGAGGCACATGCAAGAACCTGTATCCTGGTGTGCTACTCTGGGGGTTCCCTATCCCAGAGGCAAAAGGAAGGTGCAGGAGCAGGGTTGGTCCCTGGCAGTGAGGCTGAGCCTCCAGTGCTATTGCACAGGAGCCTGACCCTGCATCGGGGCAGTGGAGGTGGATGCTGGACACAGTGGGTGTTTGCTGCAGGTGGATCAAAGCTGCAGAGTTGCCACTGCTTTTTACCTGAAGGGTTGGCTTTTTAACCCCTGACCAATGTCTAAGTTGACAGTCTATGTCTGGGAATCAGGGAATGCCTCCAAGCTCTTGTCTTTTGAGTCTCTACTGCTGAAATTGCATCTTAATGGAAAAACATAGACTGCCTATTCAAAATATGCTATAGATTAAATATTTTCTTTTTATGCTTTTTTTTATGTAAATTAGCATTGGGGTGTACTTTTTTAGGTCAAGATCTTAGGATTTGACTGTCTGAGCCATGCTTACAATGAGTAGTAACTATTCATGCATTTATTTCCAGTAGATCTGATGAGATTAAGCTGAGACTAAGAACTGTTTGGGAGGAGAAAGGCTTGCAGAACAGGAGACTCCAAAATGTTGCTTACATAGTAGCTTTATCTATGTATTATTAAGCCAGACTGACGATGTTTTTTCAGTATTAACCTGACTTATTTTATGTATCTGTAGACTGTTCTTGCTGTTACTATTTCTTAGGCTACTGGAGAAAAAAGAGCTGCCCCGGATCCTGGCAAGAACACCAAGACTCCAAAGAAGAAGAAAAAGAAAGATCCCAATGAGCCACAAAAGCCAGTGTCAGCATACGCCCTTTTCTTCAGAGATACACAAGCTGCAATTAAAGGGCAGAACCCAAATGCTGCATTTGGAGACGTTTCAAAAATAGTGGCATCTATGTGAGACAGTTTAGGAGAAGAACAAAAACAGGTAAAAAATTGATGGAGGGATGTCTCACAAGAAGTAAAATAGTAATGATTCTATGTGGGTGATGGATAGAAACAGTTAATGAAATGGATCTAGGCGTTATCGCCCTGGCCCGGCTTAAGCCTTGGGAACGGTAAAGAAAAGACCAGCTGCTGTTGCCCTGGACAGGCTCAAGCCTTGGGAACTGTGAAAAAAATACCAGGTGTTAATGCCCTGCTCCGGCCTAAGCCTTGGGAACTGTAAAGAGAACTATGAAGGGTAAAGATCGGTTAGCAAAACAAAGCAGGCGGTTTGCAAGATAAAGCAGGATGTGCATCTCAAAGACAGACCAAACAGTGTGAATATTTGTAACCCTTAGTAGTGTTGCTAAATAGGGATGATAAGGGAGTAAAAGAGTGGAAAGTTACTGCTTAGCACTTAGTAGACTGCAAAAGAGATGTGAGGCGACCAATCAAAGAATGTGTGATCACATGTAAAGGAAGTAGAATGATATAAATATGCGCTTGTCACACAATAAAGGGTCTTATGCTGGATTCACATTGGACCGGGCATAGTCCGTTTCTTCCCTCAAATCTATGATTCTAATCCTTGTAAAAGTATCCTCATACCTCTGCTCTATGTGGAACATGCTACTTGCTGATGTAGACCTCTTACTCTGTAGAACTATAATGATTTTTGAACTTGCTGAAGACCTGGCATCTATAAAGCATTTTGTTATAAGAGCCATTAGGTAGTATTAAATGGCTGTGTTTGTCTTCAAATTTTAAAGGGCAGTTTGTAAAAATGCTCAGGTGATATTGTCCTAGAGTCCTGTTAAGACTGTCTTTTGATCATTCCTATTTCAAAGCTCTTGTTTCCTATTAATCATGTTAGAAAAGGGGAAGGTAGAGCACATTTAGCATTTCCCTTTGATCTGCATTATGAATTTGTTACAAAGCATGTTAATGGAAGCTGTGATGGAAGAGTAGATTTCATATAGGACACTTTTTTGCCAAGATATGAATGATATTGTTTGTGAAAAACATTTGGAAACTTTTAGTCTGATCTAACAGATGATGGTGAACATGATTTAAAGGTGAACTTTATTCATAGAATCATAGAATAGTTAGGGTTGGAAAGGATGTTAAGATCATCTAGTTCCAACCCCCCTGCCATGGGCAGGGACACCTCACATGAAACCATCTCACCCAAGGCCTTGTCCAACCTGGCCTTGAACAGTGCCAGGGATGGAGCATTCACAACTTCCTTAGGCAACCCATTCCAGTGCCTCACCACCCTAATATTAAAGAATTTCTTCCTTATATCTCACAAGTGCAGAGCAGAGGGGCAGGATCACCTCCCTCGACCTGCTGGTCACACTCCTTTTGATGCAGCCGAGGATATGGTTGGCTTTCTGGGCTGCAAGCACACACTGCCAGCTCATGTTCATTTTGTCATCGACCAGCACCCTCAAGTCCTTATCTGCAGGGCTGCTCTGAATCTCTTCTCTGCCCAACCTGTAGCTGTGCCTGGGATTGCTCTGACCCAGATGTAGGACTTTGAGCTTGGCATGGTTAAATTTCATGAGGTTGGCATCAGCCCACCTCACAAGCATGTTGAGGTCCCTCTGGATGGCATTCCTTCCCTCCAGCGTATCAACTGAACCACACAGCTTGGTGGTATCGGCAAACTAGCTGAGGGTGCGCTCAATCCCACTGTCCATGTCACTGACAAAGATGTTGAACAAGACTGGTCCCAACACCAACCCCTGAGGGACACCACTCGTTACTGGTGTCCAGCCGGACCTTGAGCCATTGACTACAACACTTTGTGCACGGCCATCCAGCCAGTTATTTGTCCACCAAGTGGTCCGTCTATCAAATTGATGTCTCTCCAATTTAGAGACAAGGATGTTGTGTGGGACAGTGTCAAATGCTTTGCAAAAGTCCAGGTATCAACATCAACTGCTCTACCTCTGTCCATTAGTTCCATAGCCCCATCATAGAAGGCCACCAAATTGGTCAGGCAAGATTTCCCCTTAGTGAAGCCATGCTGTCTGTCACCAAGCACCTTGTTGATTTTCATGTGCCTTAGCATGCCTTCCAGAAGAATCTGCTCCAAGATTTTGCCGGGCACAGAGGTGAGACTGACTGGTCTGTAATTCTCCGGGTCATCCGTTTTCTCCTTCTTGAAAATGGAGGTTATATTTCCCTTTTTCTAGTGGTCGGGAACTTCACCTGACTGCCATGATTTCTCAAATATGATGGACAGTGTCTTAGCACCTTTATTTGCCAGCTCCTTCAGGATCCGCGGATGGTTTTCATTAAGTCCCATGGGTATGGCAATGTGCAAGTTCTTAAGATGGTCTCGAACCAGATCCTCTCCTACGGTGGGCCCAAGGTCCTCATTCTCTCATACTGTCTTTGGGGAAAGTGAGTTTTTCAAGTTTTATGACCCAACTTTTCTAAAGATATAAAGATTTTTTTACACATAGTTCAAATGCTTGTTTAAAAAAATATTGCGTAGTCATCTTTTGGTAGTTTATACTACTGCAGATACTTTTTAGCATCTGAAATAGTCTGTGTTGTAATATTCCTTTTAGAGTCATTAAAATATCATTTCCTGAGGAGGTAAAGTGTGCATAGGTAGTCTTGTCAAACAGCTGGCTGTTCTAGCCACTTTATTTATTCACAATAAACATCAGTTGTGGCCCAGCGAGTAGACCTGAAAATCTGTAACCACCTACAAGAATTTTTAGATATTCCAGGGAAGATCTATCTAACAGTAGAGTGTTATCCATGGGTTTCTTGTTTGATTGCATTCTGGCAAAAACATCTTAATAATTGAAGTTGGTGAAATTGTAGTCTCTCTTAATAGGTATATAAAAGAAAAACTGAAGCTGACAAAAAAGAATACCTAATGGCACTTGCTGCTTATAGAGCAAGCCTTGTTTCTAAGGTAAGGCTAATAATGCTTTCCATGTAATGCAAATTAGCAGTGGTTTTTAAATATTGGTGGTGGGGATGTGCTGTTATGCAAAATAAGTAGAATCCTAGGATTTCATTAATATAGCTCTACCAGTTGTTGTGCTGCTGCTTGAACCCTACTTAGTCTCTGCAAAAAAAAAGTCATCTCTCCAATGGCAGAGTAATGATTACCAAACAATAACTTTTCAAATGTACATCTTCCGTTATCTATGGTGGCAAAATAATGCACTTCACTGAAAAAGTAAAATTCAGTCATGAAAAATATATTGATCTTTTTACATTAACATTTTCAAGCTATTTGCAGAGTTTTGTTTTTCCTGAAGTGATACTTCTCAAAAGACAGACTTGCATTGTGTGGAACTGGAGAGCAGTTATTGTATGACAGAGCTTAAGTATTTCTTGCAGGTGAGGGGAAAAAATGTATGGTGGCTCTGAATTTGGAGAGCACTTACAAATGGACTAGCTGTCACTGAGCCACATGGAGTATTTTAGTGGATGCCAAATTAGAATAAAATTTGTGAAGTAAACAAAGCTCTGCTGTCTTATTTGACAACTTAACTTTCTAACCAGCAGCACTACACTGGTTGTAGATCTGTTGCATCTGAATGCCATAAACAGAAATATGCTTGTAGACATCTAAAATATGGTTAAGAATTAATCAGGGTAGTTATTTCTCTACTAATATTTCATATAGATCAATTACAAAAATATCTTTGATCACAAGAAAGCAACAGAAGAAAGTAATGCTAACTCCTTACAGTATTTATTTGAATGTACAGTTGCAAAGCATTAGTAAATCACAAAGAAAGTTGCTGTGTATTTTAATTAATGATTAAAAATACAACAGCAGACATTATACACGTGTTCTTGAAAGCTGGAACATTTCTTCCTTTTGTGTTGAGAAGCTGCATTTTCCTGATGTCTCTAGGACTTAGATAATATTTTCAAAGTGTTTAGTATCACAATGCTAACTTAAATGGAAGCTGGAACTCTTCTGGAAATCCCTTTGAGGGAATTTATCTTGTCAGTTCTATGTTCCCTTTTCAAAAACATCAGAAATCACATTTTCTTCCTAAATCCATGGGACCTGAGCTGCCAAGTAACTTGTGGGAAGATTGTGAGTGAAAATTGCACTCTAAGTCCAGTATTCATCTCATCTCCCCCAGCTTAAGACATCTTTGCTGTAACTTTTTCATCCAAGGTAGTTGCCGAGAGTAGGGATAGAATAGACATTTCTGTAGCACAGTTTGATGCATTGTAAGGTAAATGTCTAAAACGTAATTTATTTGTGTGGGAAGAGACTTTTTCTCTCTGTTGACTTTATATAGGGATGCTAGGCAACTATTCTACTTGTTGTGTACAATACAGATGTGTAAAAGTATGAAAGAATCCTACCTTTGGTGTTTAAATATATCTAATTTAAGCATATGCAATTATGAATCAGATTGTAGCTTCTGTCGCCATTGCACCAAACATGCCAACAAACATTGCTGCCCCACTGATAAGCTCTATGGAAACAAATATGGTGGCAATGCCATCTTCGTCTCAAGTCAGTCCCTCAATGCAAAGCCAGCAGCGCCAGATACAGCAGCTCCACCAGCAACAGATGCAGCAGATGCAACAGCAGCAACTACGTCAGCATCAAATGCATCAGCAAATACAGCAGGAAATGCATCAGCACCACATGCAACAACATTTGCAGCAGCAGAAGCATCTTCAGCAGCAAATTAATCAACAGCAAATGCACCAGCAACTGCAGCACATGCAGCTGCAGCAAACGCAACAGCAGCAAATGCAGCATATCCAATACCAGTCACAGCCTTCTCCTCAGCAGCATTCTCCAGTAGCCTCTCAGATCACTTCTCCTATCCCTGCCATTGGGAGCCCTCAGCCAGCACTTCAGCAGCACCAGTCACAAATACAATCTCAGACACAGACTCAAGTATTATCACAGGTCAGTATTTTCTGAAGAGAAATGATCTTGCAACATGGGTTTGTGTTGATGGAGGGGGTAGGGGTAAACCACATTTGGCTGAAAACTGTAAATTGTTGATGATAGTTATGCAGGGATACATAACAGATCAAATTATCCTCTAAAGTGTCTATTAAATAGGCAATAAAGAACTACAATGTAGCTGTGTATCATCTTTTAGCTGACTATAAATCATTTCATTTGTTTTTGTGCTTTGCTGGTTTTTGTGTTTTGTTTTTTTTTAGCAAGCTGTGCTCTTTTTCATGTGATACATTTTTAATTTATTTAAGCTTTACCTACAGTATGTGAATCAAATGGCCCAATAAATACCTGGACCTTATGACAGCAAAATGGCCTTTCAGAGTTATATGATATAACCCTTCTTTCTCTAAAAGTGAGTAATACTCTTCAGGGCAGTATGAACTCAGGAAGCCCTTAAAGCAGTTGTAACTGCCTGTAAAATGATGATTGGATTTCATACAATCATACTTGTATGACATGAGTTAATTGATGGCATTTTTTGTCATGAAAAAATAGAGTAAATCACAGATTTCAGTTAAAGCTCTTAAGTTTTTTCTCTCCTAAATGTCTTCACGAAAACAAATGCAAGTAACCAAACTTGAATGTTTGACCCAACCTTTCACTTAATTTCTTCAAATAAACCTACCATAGTTTGTAAGAAAATATACATTGACATTTACCCTCTTATGTTAATTTCAATTACAGAACAAATGTAAATATATTCTGTGTCAAAGTGATGAGTTTCAGATTTAATACACTGTATTTTTAAAAGGGAAATGCACTTAAATAAAATTGTTATTACAGAAAGCTAATATGAAAAATGAAAGTTTTTAATGTGCTGTAAGACCATTAAAATATTTAAATGAACCTCCACAACCAAATAATGTAAATATTTTCTTTCAAAGTTGTAAGTTTTCATATCATGTGTTGTAAATTTTTCATAAATAAGGCTTTAATGTAAACACTGGTAACATGAATTATTAATTCCTACATTGCTTATTGTGTTTTTATGCTGTTTTATACTTTTTTGAGTTATTATAGCAGCAATTAAGTTGTTTGTATTTTGTTTATCTAAAATGCTTTTATCTTGCTATAGAATAAACACATTTCAGTAAAACTGATGAGCCATAAGTCTTTGATAGTGATAGAAAACACAGAAATGTTTCCTTATGCAAACACTTTCTTGGAAAATTTATTTTTCCAACCTTCTTTTCCCAAGGTTTGAGATGCTTTAGCACCCTGGTTAGCCACATTCTACTTTCACATTAACCCAGGTTGACACATGATGAAAGAACATAAGGACGTTTAACTTTTAGCTAACACAGGGTCATTAGTTTCTAACTCAGAGAACAAAACCTTTAAAGATATCTGTGCAACATAATCTCAAATTTATATTATCACTTGATCATTGTGGTTTGCAGGACAGATGGATTAAATATCTCAAGTTTAACCAGAAGTCTTGCAGTGACTCTTTTCAATGGGGATTGGCTATTTGAATGGCTCCTTTTCCATTTCTCACTTCATGGAGTACTTTTCAGCACTGGACTTCATTCTAGCCTTTCCCTCTCCCCTTTGGCTTTTGTTTTGCAACAGCTGTTATCAGATTTGGTCAACTGTGATTGCTGGAGGCAAAATAGGACCAGATGGGGGTTTGCTGTGCATGAATGGCAAGTTAGAGGAGTTCAGATTGAATAGGCCAAGTTTGAATGGTGTCTATGTACCACTTGCCCTCTTCAGCAGCAGCATACACATCATAGGAGCATGATCTGTCTCAGACCTACTAGAATTGGATGGGAATTGAGAGAACCTTGTTGGATTTTCTCCTTATTTATTGATCTTCCATGCACTAAAAGCATAATGCAGTACACAGTGAATTTGAGTTAATTGGATATGACACAGAATGTACATGTAGCCTCCCAGTACACTTTAGGTTTCGCTGCCAAAAGAACATGCAGTATTAGCCTGCATTAATAGGCTAAGTGGATGGAAATAAAACAGGATCATTGTAGGGCTTTGTTTAACAAAATATCCTGTAGTTTTAAAGTGATACCCTTGAAAATGCCAGAGATGCAGTTAAATAGGAACATTTCAGATTTGATTGGGCTGAGTATTTGGGCACAGAACAAAATTCCCACACTTTTCTGAAAGGTTTACCAGTGAAATTTAAACAAAGAGTTAACTAAAGGTAGGGAGCAGCATCAGTAGTGATGGACTGGTGCTGTTCAGAAAGGGGTGTGTTTATGTGGAAGAATCTGCTTTGTAGCAGAAGGGATGTTGTATAACCAAATTCTGATTACCAGCCCCTAAATGACAGAACTTAAATTAGGCATCCAGGTTGTGTTTAGAGTGGCAAAGGGAAGCTTTGGTGTGCTAAAACTGGTCATAGAGGTAGAATTTAAATGATACAGGAATTTAAGATCTGGTGTATCCTCCGTTAAGGTTGACTGAAAGACATCAGGTATGCAAGAGGTCTGGATGTTGTGGAATAAAATGCATGTTTTACAAATAATGAATATAATGAATAACAATAGCATAAATTACTTGAATTGTTACAGCAATTGGATGTTTAAAAGCCTACTTACATATGTAACTGGGGGTTGCGATCATGCTCTGCTTAAGTTGGCAGGAGCTGCTCACTCAGTGTCTTTGTGATGTCAGGTAGCTGAGTGAGCTACTTTATTATGAAAATTGCATTCAACTGAAAAAATGCTAAATATTTTCAAGTGTCTGTGGGAAAAGTGAGGTTTGTATTAAAGGATTGGGTTCTTAATGTCACCAAGAAGTTAATGCTTCTCAGGTGCATCTGAGGGAGAGAATTTTTGATTATCATACTAAAATCTTTCAGAAGAGAATGCATTGCTTTGAAAGAGCTGTTCTGATGCTTGAATAGGCTACATTGGAGTTTTATAATATACTCTGTTTATCACAGTTAAAAAGTAGAAGTGGTATTTTAAGTAGTTGGGTTGGGGTTTTTTTCCAAGTTCTTGGAGCATTAACATTTTCATCCCCTACACAAACCAAAATAGTGCAGAGATTTCTTAAAGGGTTTGAAATGAAACTTATTTTAATCTTCTAGGTTAAAAAAAGTTGAATGGATAATTAGACTTCATGTGGTGTAGTTACGTGGGCACTTCCTATAGATATCATTTATTCTCTTTCCCCTCTGGGAATATCTTTATTGATACAGGCACCTTTGGTCTGCTATTTTCTCCAAACTGGCATTGTTACATTACCTTAACTCTGCTGCTCTAATTGAAACAGAAAGGCTTTGATCCAGCAAATCACTTAAAATGAGAGGATAATTCATGTATATAAGTAGTAATTTCATTAAGTGACTACTCATACACTCTGTTATACAGTTGCTTAAGTGCTTTTATAGATCAGGGGTCTAACTGCAAAAAGTTGTATTTTTTTCCAAACAAATTAAAACAGTTGGGTATGTGTTGCTATTGCAGCAAAGTGTTTCTATCCAGGCTCAATGCTTCAGCATGTAAATAACTTCCACTGAAATCTGCAAAGTGACTGTGCAGACTATCTGGGAAAATATTCCTGATTAAAATACATTTAACAAAATGCTAATGTTATTTGCTTTGGTTAATAACAGAGGAGAAATGTAACACTTTAGTTTGATTAACCTTCTGCTATACAACACAAAGTCAATGAAATCAGAAATATACTGGGGTTTCATTTCTGGGAGCGTGTGGTTTGTTGTTTTTTTTTTTTCCCTGCAGTTATCTATATTTTATTTGAAGTTTGTTTGTTGCTTTAGAACAATTTCTTTGTCCACTGTAAACAAAATACATACTTTGTTCAATTCCTTCCTTAAGGTTAATTCTCTTGAGGACAACAAGTGTGGGTTGTGTATCTGAAAAAGGAGGGTTTAGTGCTTGACCCTAAGAAGGATTCAAAGCCCAGATCTCTCTTTTTTATTGCTTTTCATTTTCATTGTTTGTACATTATACTTAAGAGGGGCCTCTACAGAGGGGAAAGCCCCTGCTTTGGTATTCACAACTAGCAGCCTTCTACTGAAACACCTCAAATGCTTTTCACAGCAAGAGTTTGGAAACCAGTGCTCTGTGTCACCACTGGTGCATAATCATCCCTGCGCGTGGAGGGGTTGGATGCAGTGGTACATGTGGCGGACAGAGCCCAGGGAGGACTGGATGGAGGAGGAGTCAGGGATTCAGGACATATGCATAAATGTTCTTGCAATAAACAAAGTACTGGAGGTATGTAGATATGGCTGCAATGATGCTGGAGAGTAAATCCCAAAGGCTACATTGTTGAATTAATGAGGTTTAGAGGAAGATAGAGACAATAGCTGAAAAGTTGATGCTACAGTTTTAAATATCTGTGCTCAAACAGAAGTTGTGTCTTACATTCTCTACAGATGGTGTGTATATAGTGTACACAAATTCAGTGTTAGAAATAACCATAAAAAAGCCCGAGATTTTGTATAATTATTCACAATTACTATTGTGTAATTTGGAAGCATAAGTATTATATTACGTTTTATTTTATAGAACTACAGTGCAATTATAACTGCTGCTAACAGTATGAGGTGTCTTATTTGTAAAATATGCAAAATACTTGTAGTATTCCTGACTGAACATGAGTTTTGGCTAACATACAAATGTAGTAAAGGTGGATTTCAACTGTTTTCTCTCCTGGTTGACAAGACTGCTGACCTTATAATTTTATCTCTAGTAACTTACAGTTCTATGATTCTCCTATTCTCCAGGGCCATTCCAGGGGATCCAGGAGCACAAGAGGACCAAACAAACAGATGGACTGAGATACCACGAACCTGATCAGTGGAGGAAGGTCACCTCTTTGGAGAGTTACACAATTCTTGTGGGAAGCTGTCCATGGCAGGGTCATGGCACTCATGTGGGGTAATTTCAGGTGCTGGCAGGTGGGAGCCCTCCCCACTGCTGTTAAAGCATGAAACAGAAGTAATCTTAAGAAAAGGAAATGACTAGATATTTTCTCATATACATATCTTGGGATAGACTACATATACAATGCATTCTGGATAATTTGCACCATTAAGAAAACCTAACAAGGGGCAGTTACTGCCCTACTCAGAGCTGAGTATGGCTCTATCCCAGCCAAAACTAGGACAAGCAGAGACTCCAAATAAGCATTCGTATGGGGAAGCATGGTTTTAATCACAGGTCTTCAGCCAACATCTGGAAACCAAGGAAATGCAAGGGCCCATAGAATCGTACAATAGTTAGGGTTGGAAAGTACTTTAAGATCATCTAGTTCCAACCCCCCTGCAATGGGCAGGGAAACCTAACACTAAACCATGCCACCCAAGGCACTGTCCAACCTGACCTTGAAAACCGCCAGGGATGGAGCATTCACAACCTCCCTGGGCAACCCATTCCAGTGCCTCACCACACTAACATGAAAGAACTTCCACCTTATGTACAATCTAAACTTCCCATGTTGAAGTTTTAATGCGTTGCCCCTTGTCCTGTCACTACAGTCCCTAATGAATAGCCCATCCCCATCATCCCTATAGGCCCCCTTCAGATACTGGAAGGCTGCTATGAGGTCTCCACGCAGCCTTCTCTTCTCCAGGCTGAACAGCACCAACTTCCTCAGCCTGTCTTCATACAGGAGGTGCTCCAGTCCCCTGATCATCCTCGTGGCCCTTCTCTGGACTTGTTCCAACAGTTCCATGTCCTTTTTCTGTTGAGGACACCAGAACTGCACACAATACTCCATGTGAGGTCTCACAAGAGCAGAGTAGAGGGGCAGGATCACCTCCTTCGACCTGCTGGTCACGGTTCTTTTGATGCAGCCCAGGATACAACCGGCTTTCTGGGCTGCGAGCTCACACTGCCAGCTCATGCTCATTTTCTCATCGACCAATACCCCCAAGTCCTTCTCCGCAGGCCTGCTCTGGATCTCTTCTTTGCCCAACCTGTTGCTATGCCTGGGATTGCTCTGACCCAGGTGTAGGACTTTGAGCTTGGCATGGTTAAATTTCATGAGGTTGGCATCAGCCCACCTTACAAGCATGTCAAGGTCCCTCTCGATAGCATTCCTTTCCTCCAGCATATCAACTGAACCATACAGCTTGGTGTCATCGACAAACTTGCTGAGGATGCTCTTAATCCCACTGTCCATGTCACTGAAAAAGATGTTAAACAATATCGGTCCCAACACCGATCCCTGAGGGACACCGCTCATTACTGGTCTCCATCCAGACACTGAGCCATTGACCACAACTCTTTGCGTGCAGCCATCCAGCCAGTTCTTTATCCACTGAGTGGTCCACCTATCAAACTGATGTCTCTCCAATTTAGAGACAAGGATGTTGTGTGGGACAGTGTCAAAAGCTTTGCACAAGTCCAGGTAGATGACATCAATTGCTCTACCCCTGTCCATCAGTTTTGTAGCCCCATCACAGAAGGCCACCAATTTGGTCAGGCAGGATTTCCCCTTAATGAAACCATGCTGGCTGTCACCAACCACCTTGTTGTTTTTCATGTGCCTTAGCATGCCTGAAATGAGCACTCTGTATCAGCATCTTCTGGTTCAGCAAACTAGAAGTATTTCAAATGGGACTGCCTCAGCAGAGAACACAGGCTAATAAAAGTTGAATAATTCAAGAAATCATACAAAGAATAAATAAAATAGCTTTAAGGTTATTTGAGAATACCAAAAAATGAAACAAACAAACAAAAAATTTCTCTCAAAATTATGGACTGTGTGAGCTTTTATGTGCAGCAAAAATTTCTCCAGAACTGTATTTGTTGCTCATAATATTCAACTGGGAAAAACATGACAGGCTTGCAGAGTCTCTGTAGGTTGCAGAGCACATGTAGTCGCTGTCCAAGCTACATTCTTAAGTGGCAATATTACTTCCCATTTGTTATGACTTGTTCAGTACTCTAATTTTTATGCAGACTTGAGGCCATGCCACTAGTTTCCAATGCCTGTTCTCAACAGCCAGCCAGTCCCAGCCAGGCAATGTTGATGGTAAAGTGACTTTCGGGATCATCATGGGAAGTCCCTGAGACATGAGGATACCTTCCCTGGGAAACAGGGCACTTGGGCTCCTGCTGGCCCTGCTGTGGGTTAAAGACATTTTGGTTGCTGGCTGCATCAGGTGTGGGGAAATAGGAGGGTACTTTGAGATGTCCCAGTTGCAGGTCTCCTCTAAGTGCTAACCTAGGAGGTCATGTTGAGGTTTCTGTCCTGCTGCTTTAAGGTGCGCCAGTGTTGTGGTTTAAACCCTGTCTGCAAGTCAGCCACGCAGTCTATTCCCCCCCGCCCCCTTCTTCCCCCTCTCCCGGAGGGATGTGAAGGAGAATTTAAAAAATGTAGTTCCCATGGGTTGAGATAAGAACAATTTAGTAACTAAGGTATAACACAAATCTCTACTGCTACCACCAATAATAATAATGATAAGGGAAATAACAAGGGACTAGAATACAACCACTCACCACCCACCAACCCATACCCAGCCCGACCGAGCAGTGATCTCACCCTTCCGCGTAACTGCTCCCAGTTCTACATCCTGGGCATGACGTGCTGTGGTATGGAATACCTCTTTGACTAGTTTGGGTCAGGTGCCCTGTCTCTGTTTCCTCCTGGCTTCCCCTCCTCCCTGGCAGAGCATGAGACTCAGAAAGTCCTTGGTCAGACTAAATATTTGAGCAGTAACTAAAAACATCGGTGTTATCAGTGCTGTTCCCAGGCTGAAAGTCAAAACCACAGCTCTGCACCAGCTACTAAGTAGGAGAAAAAATGACTGCTACTGCTGTACCCAGGACAACCAGTAGGTGCTGCCTGAGCAAGACCTTATAGGAAAAAAGCTTGTCTGTGTGGGAAAGGATGCATGCTGCGCTGGTGCTGGAGGGAACTGCTGGCAAGGAGGGGCTCTGGTGTCACCACCATGGGCTATGGAGCTGTGTTCTGCATGCAGCACTGCCCTCACTCCAATGGGCTTGCTGTTAACCATGCAGCAGAAAGAAGCTCATAGCAGTCACTTTTTATTGCTTTCAAACACCTTCACTAGAGGATCCAGAGCTGCAGCCAATATGACTGTATCAGAAAGGACTAGTTCAATGCACATGCAGAAAATGTTGTTTGTGCCCTATAAGATTAAACGCCTGGGAAGGAGAAAGAGGGATAAGAGAGAGGTGATTTCCAGCCTGTAATCCCACACTTTCAATTGTTTGTTGTTTTTCTGTTCCTGTTGCAAAGCATTAGCTGTTTAAGCTGCAATGTCTTGGGGTCAAGAATAGTTTGTTCTTGGTAGATAAAGTAATGTGGCACTGATTGTCCAATGGCCTCCATATGCTACTGAAAAATAATTGGCAACAAGGCAATGAGGAGAAAGGTGGGACTTGGTTTCATTGATTGGAAATGACTATATAAAGAAACAGTTCCAGGGATTCACTGCCATTCTTCCTGTCAGTGCTGTTTGGTGAGTGAGGAGAGCAGTGTTACTAAATGGATGCTCAGCTGGCTGATTTGGTGACAGATATTAGGACTGAGTACCAGGCACTAACCACTGTGAGCTGGTCTAATTGTATTTCAGCCCTTATTGTGCAGTGCAAAAGCATTTGATCAAGCCATCTGATTTTCAGGTTATACTGACTCAGTATGTGCTTAGATTTAAAAAGTCTACATAAATTTCATAGATTTTAATTACAGAAAAAATATCAAGGTATTTAATTACAGAAAAATTATAAAGCCCAGATCAAATCAAACCATCCCAACTCTCACACAGACACCAATGGCCTCTGTCACCCTTTGAAGCCAGAGATAAGGTAATGGAATCTGTGGCCCACAAAGAGACCATTTCTAGTTGCTGGCATCCTTACACTACCTTGTTCTTGGATTCAATGACTCTTAAGAACATGCTTAAAGTTAGGCTCCTTATGAAATATGTTGCTGAGTAGGAAACTTAATTAAGATTTAGGAACAGTTAGAAAAGCCTGTAACTGCTCATAATTTATCTCTTCTATCTCCAGACCTTGGAAATAGCAATAATGAGAATTCCCAAAGGATTTTACTTTTTTTTTGGTTCTGTTAAGGATTTCACTTTATAAAAGGGAAGTGAGAAGAAAAGTTTGTTAGATTTTTGTTAAAACTGAAGCAGCAAATTAAAAAGGTGACTTCGTGAAAAGATGAACCAGGGTCACTATTATACTTGGTGATTAATTAAAGTCTGGGATGATTAAATACTGATAACTGCACCTGTTTCTTTAAAACATTGCCCTGTGTTTCCTGTGTTGAAAAGCACAGAGAGAGTAGCTGATTGTCTGAAGCGCAAGGCAAGTATAGCTGTGACTGAGATTTGCTGGTCAGGCACTGAAACTGAGTCCTTGGAGCAGAGTAGATAGATGATTCATCTAAGAATTAAACAGCACTTGAACAAAGATTCATTAGCCCATTACAGTATCATATATAGCATTTCAGCAGGACTGTAATAGTTTTTTTTCTCTTCAGTAGCTGGTGCAGTGCTGTGTTTTCAACTTTAGTTTGAAAAAAATGATGATAACACACAGGCGTTTTTAGTTGTTGCTAAGTAATGCTTACCCAGATCAAGGACTTTTCAGTCTCATGCTCTGCCAGTGAGGAAAGCAAGAAGCCATGAAGGAGCAGAGACAGGACACCTGACCCAAACTAGCCAAAGGGGCTTTCCATACCACAGCACATCATGCCCAGTATATAAACTGGGGGAAGTTATCTGGAAGGCCCAGATCGCTGCTCAGGTCAGGCTGGGTATCACTCGGCAGGTGGTGAGTATTGTGCATCACTTGTGTTTATTGGATTTTTCCCTTCCCTTTTTAGTTTTATATTGTCTTCTCTTGTTATTTCCCTAAACATTATTAGTGGTACTGGTAGTAGTATTGTATTATACCTTAGTTACTGGACTGCTCTAATCTTAACCTGTGGGAGTTACATTCTTTTGTTCTGGAGAATGCAGATCCCAAATTACAGTCTGACTGTAAGCCCTCTCTATCATGTGACCCAGGGGAAGAATGATTTCAAATGGGGTCCTGAGTAACAACAATACTTTGAACAACTTAAACAAGACATAGTTCATGCAGTAGCCCTTGGACAAGTACGGACCAGACAAGATGTAAAAAATGTGCTCTACACCGCAGCTGGGGAGAATGGTCCTGCCTGGAGCCTCTGGCAGAAAGCTCCAGGGGATACTCCAGGATGACCCCTCGGCTTTTGCAGCTGGGGATAGAGAGGATCTGAGGCCAGCTATACCCTAACTGAAAAAGAGGTACTGGCAGCCTAGGAAGGGTTTCAAGCTGCTTCAGAAGTGATTGGCACTGAAGCACAGCTCCTCCTGGCACCCCAGTTGCCCATGCTGGGCTGGATTTAACAGTCAACACTATCGCCAATGTTATTCACGGTTCTGAAACGTGCTGCAATTAATAAAGCCAAGTGGTTTAAATCTCTGTTATGGAGGACAATGACTGAAGTACAAACATGGGGAGGCCTGGCAGATTGACTATATCACACTCCCACCAAGCTGCCAAGGCAAGAGCCATGTGCTTACCATGGTGGAAGTAACCAATGGATGGCTGGAAACATGCGCTGTGCCCCACGCCACTGCCTGGGACACTACCCTGGGCCTTGAAAAACAGATTTTGTGGCAACATGGCACCCCAGAGAAAAATGAGTCAGACAATGGGACTCATTTCCCGAACAACCTTATAGACCCTTGGGCCAAAGAGCATGGCATCGAGTGGGTACATCACATCCCCTACCATGCACCAGCCTCTGGGAAAATCAAATGGTGCAATGGGCTGTTAAAAACTACCCTGAGAGCAATTGGTGGTGGGACATTCAAACATTGGGATACACATTTACCAAAAGCCACCTGGTTGGTCAACACTAGGAGATCTGCCAACACGGCTGGCCCAGCCGAATCAGATCCCATGTGATTTACATTCTTTTGATTCTCTTCCCCAACCCTCTGGGAGCTGGGGGGGGGGGGGGGAAGAAGTGGGGGAGTGAGCGAGTGGCTGTGTGGTTCTGAGTTACCAGCTGGACTTAAACCGTGACACTGTCATATGGTTTTAGTTTACTGCTAGTGGGGTTTTATCCATCACCTCTTGAAATCAATTGTAAAGCTCAAAATGGCTTTGGTGCTACTGGACCAAATCATGACAGAGCACCTGCAATACTTTTATAATGTAAAAGAATTATTATATCTCAGGGCTGTGCTGAAATACCTGCTATAAATGAGGTGAAGGGCATTTTGACTCAAAGCCCAATGCAGTCCTGTTTAGCTTTGCAGACCTGCAGGAACGATTGTGAGCAATACAGAACTTGGGGAAAATTTTTGGATTGTTGGTGTTGAAAGAGCTGATAGTGTTTCTTCTTGAAGTATGGTTTGATTAATGTATTTGTGAGTGCAGTGTCCCACTTTCCACACCTAGGCAATTAAACAGCTGATTAATACAAAACCAAAGATGCTGCCTACATCATCATTGTTATTTGGTCAAAAAGCAATTGCTTTTTGTAAGTGGCGAGGAGAAGCAAGACAGGCCAATCCAATATGGGTGATAAGCAAACTTCTACTTTATTTGTGGCGTGGTTCACTTATATAGGCATGGCATTTAGCCACACCTCCTAGTCACAACAGTATTGGTTAGTTCTACACAGCTTCCTTCACATTCTCCTCCCACATCCGGTTTCCGGTTGCCTGTGAGGCCTACCCCTTGCTTTGCTCGCACAAGGCCTCTAAGGATCCATGGCCTTGCTCTTAGAGCCATTCTGCAACAATTCCCCCCTTTTTCTTTTGTTCGAGCAAGACATTGTGGGTTATTCTGTTCACTTGTTTCATCACACAACTATAAGCAAGTCTAACAGCTACAATGATTAACATAACAATGATACATAAGCGCAGTGCTTCAAACAGCAGTGTTTAAATCAACCTGTAATGCCCCATGAGGACAACCATTTAGTTATCCCTAGGTTATTGCTCACTTTCGATTGCTGGGTAAGCTGAGCCAGGGTTCTCAGATGTGTGTGCATCGAATTAGAATGATCAGAGAGATTCATACAACACATTCCATCAAACTTTTCACATTTGTGTCCCAGTTCCAACTACAAGAGGTCTATAGCGGCTCTGTCCTGAAGTGTTGCATGTTTCACAGAGTCAACATCAAACAACAAATCAGAAATTGCCTTCGATGTAGCATTTGTCTGCTTAGCAAGCCAGCAGCCTAGCTTGTTTAACTGAGCCAAGGCCCCGGCCGAAGCACTTACAGTGATTTGGCATATTATGATTGGATACATGTTTTGAAGACCCTTAGTGACTAACATATAATTGGTTAAACACTTTGAAAGCTTGCCAACAGTCCACAATTCTCATTAACTTGGTGAATTCCAGCCTCTTATCTTGCTTGCTTAAGCTTCTTCGGGCCTCTCATGGCCTTGCTGTATCTTTCAGGACTATTCAAAGTTTATGTACCAATTATGCATTCTCCTGTGAGAACACTGTCTTCACATCTCCCCCTTTTTGTTTTATATACATTTTGGGTGACTCTACTTGAGCAGGGGATTTGGGCTATATCATATCTCCAACATATGCCAACTACAGGCTGCTGGGCCTGCTCCTTTCTTTTTTCTGCTGTACGGATCTCTGGTAACAGGGGAGGCCATCCTTCACATCAAGGTCTGGCATGGCATGTGTCCCCACCGCTCCACGCCTGCTGGGATGCAGCCAACAGCGGAGCTAAAGGTTCTTCTTGGTGGCAAACACAGAGGCCAACCCAGTCTTGCCCTTGACTGTGGTAGCAGGCCTTTTGTTAGCCTGTCCTTGCACCTTGTTGTCAATGCAGTTTCACCTGCTTCATCCAGTAACAAGTCGCTACTACAGCAAGGCACACACAAATTTACGTTAGCAGAGTAACTATTACAGGTTGCAGCAGCATGTTGAAGATGCTGGTGGCAGTGAGGGACTAGCCAAAGAAATTTCTTACCAGTGGAATTCTCCCCCCCTCTTAATTTGTTCCATTACCTGCTTTATAACACTACCATTGTATTAAAATCTTTCCAGCTTTTGCCTTAGCATTTTCTAGCAGCTACTGCAAATTTCCATACTCTAACATCTCTTTTACAAGTGACAAATCTATACAATACAAGGTGTAGTTTCTTATTAGCAACTAGCTACTAAATACAGGTGTTTTTATACACAAAATCACAACCTCTAATAGCTACTTTACAAGCACACATATTCAGGATGTTACTTTTCAGTTGCCCCCAAGTGATGTTTTGCAGTTATTTGTTCTTTCTCTTCCTCTGTCTCATTCTGCTTGGGGTATTCACGGTCAGCTCCTGTAGCTGAGGCATCAGGTTTTTCCATTCGTCTGTCCAGCTCATGGCAAGGCTTGAAAACTTTGCAGGCAGTCGCCATGGACCTGTAGGCAGGAGGACACAAATATACCCCCTCCCCCATGGTATCAGTTCTTGAGAAGTAGACAAGTTAGACAGGTTAAATGCAGCATCATTACTCTCTCTCTCTCTCCCCCCCCGTTTTTTTTTGTTTTTTTTTTAATCCCTGCAAAAGCCGGCCTGCTGGGCAGCAGCTATAGCGGCCTGCCTGCTTCAGCAGCAACCATAAATACGCGCCGGCAACCGCACCTTTACATTAACCCTTTCATGCCCAAAATGTTTAACAGCTACCCGTTGAAAGCTTTTACATGAACCCAACAAGAAAAATACACAGAACACCGTCTGCCCTCACCACACACACACGCGTATGGGATCCCACAAGCACACTCCACACAACTACAATATTTGAAGCACAAAATCCAGACAATCATTACTCCCACTACAGTTCCACGTACAGAACGTGGCACAAGGACCCTGTGGAGACTAATAGCAAACCAGCTTCGAGAAGCTTCACTGCAGTGCGAGGTGGCAGGCTCAACCTTAGCTGGGGTCCCCGCAGAGGCTCTGCCTCCCCCACATCGTATGAGGCTTGAGCTTTTATACTGACCAAAATGCACACTCATTCCGACACAGGTGGCCAGCCTGTGCTGGAAGAGGTGGCCAGCAGTATCTACAAAGGTCTCCAAGGGTTGATAGAAACCTGGACATACTTATATTTACCAAGTTCTAGTACATGAGTATCACAGAGAAACTGTATGGGCTCCCCCTGTCAATTGCAAGAAAAAATCATAACATATACAGCTTGAGTATAAGAGGATTTTAACCCCTACGTGGTCACTGCTTGTCAGGCCTCCTTAACTATTTTGAGATCAAGAGCTTCCCACTCTTTAGCCCCCTGCTGTGTAGTAAACACAGGATATGCAAAAATGCCCATTGCAGAAAATTCACCAGTAATGATAGCATCTTTGGTTAACCATTGTTGCAGCTGAGCGTCTCCAGGGCCAGTGAGTCTGAGCAGACCGACCCGGGAGACGAAGAGTCAGAGTCTGGAAGCAGAGGATATAAATCTGGCTCGGATTCAGGGGATTCGGGGGCTGATCCTGCGCCGAACTCAGGGTCTCCGTTGCTCACAGCTGTGTCTTTCTTGTCAGATGTCTCTCGTTCGGTATGTGGCCATCTGCAGACCTGGCTCCTCCGTAACTGAGTTAAAAATTTCCACTCTAGGGCATAGTGGGTTGGAAAGGCTCGCAGTTCCTTTAAATCTCCTGCTAGCGCATAATCTCTATTTTCTACTGCGTGCTTCAAAATGGCGCCCCAATCGATCCGGCGCCGAGGCACCACCCTCTTCCTTTCCGCTTCCTCGACATTCATCATGCGTGTCCCTTCTAATATACTTTCTCTGTCTTTTTCAAAGTCCCTACTTTCGGAACTGGGGTGGTGGGGGAGCAGGGGGTTACACCTCCTCCGCTGCACCTTCTGATGAAGGAGGGGGAGAAAAGGAAGGGGGGGGGGAAAACCCTGTGCTCCCGCTAGTTGGGGGAAACGAGTTGTAATCTTCCCCCGGCTTCAACCGACAGGGGACGTCTGTTCATAGTTTCTCCGTTGCTACAGCGGCAGTTTTCTTTTCTGCCTTGTATCTTTTTGTACAGTTTATTACTTCTCTCCGTGGTTTACCGAGTTTCTTTGCCGTTTTATCATCATTAAGCACTGAGTCAAATAGTTCATCACCAAACTTTCGCCACTCACTCTCCTCAAAAACTGTATTAGGATCTACAAAAATCCCTTAGCCTTCCCTACAGCCCCTAGACCTGCTAGCTGCTTTAGAGTCTCAGGCTCAATTCCCCGCTTTTATAAAAAGCACTGTAATAAATCAGGGGCTACCTCTCGGTCCATTTTCATGGCCGGCCTTTTCTGGATCGTCCTCTTACGGATCGTCCTGTAACCTCGGTCTCCGGATCAGCCTCCCAATGCAGCAGTGTCTGGCTCACCCCAGCGGCGGACTCCTTTCGGTCAGTCCAAGCACCCGGGTCTGTCATGCCACCGCAGCAGCATTGCCCGTGCTCCCCGGCTGCTGCCACTGGCGCCGCTCACTTGCCGTTCCGGGTCCCTGATACTCAGGGCCCTGTATTCCGGGTCCCCATTAACCGGGGCCCTGTATTCCGGGTCCCCGTTAACTGGGGCCCTGTATTCCGGGTCCCTGTAACCGGGGCCCTGTATTCCGGGTCCCCGCTAACCAGGGCCCTGTAATCCGGGTCCCCGGTAGCCGGGGCCCTGTAGTCCATGGTCCCTGTTCGGGCACCATTTGTAAGCGGTGAGGAGAAGCAAGACAGGCCAACCCAATATGGGTGATAAGCAAACTTCTACTTTATTTGTGGCGCAGTTCACTTTATTTAGCCACGCCTCCTAGTCACAACAGTATTGGTTAGTTCTACACAGCTTCCTTCACATTCTCCTCCCACATCCGGTTTCCGGTTACCTGTGAGGCCTACCCCTTGCTTTGCTCGCACAAGGCCTCTAAGGATCCATGGCCTTGCTCTTAGAGCCATTCTGCAACAGCTTTTTTCTTTTTGTCTTCACTTAGCAGTGGGATTAGATTCCCTTCCCTACTTCTTTTCCCACTATTGGTCCATATACAGCTCTTTGAAGCAATATAGGTTTGCCTAAAAAAAATCCATCCCAGCAGCATAAACCAGAACTGTGTTCATTGAAGTGTTTTGTACATCATAGCTGCTACTTACCATTATTATTCATCTGGCATTTATAGAGAAAGTCTGTCTTTATATCTTGAAGGCACTTTTAATGAGTACAGATCATGAATTTTCCAACTGCTTTTATATTGAATATTTTTTCCTTTCTATTTGTCACAGAATCATGTTATTTTACTTTTTAAAAGGTTCTTGCACACCTCCATGGTACGTGGATTGTAAGTGTTTAATTTACTTCAAGCATGTTTAGCTAAATAAAAAAATTAACTTCTTAAAAAAAAAGCAAACAAAAAAAAGAAAAACAAACTGCCACATAGCTACTGTACTATCAGCTAAAGACCTGCTTTGACATACCAGTGGAAAAGGTTAAATCCTGCACTCCTTGTCTGTAAAGCACCTATACCAGCCATCCCATTGCTCTTGCATAACAGATATTCAAACTGTTGGGCTCTTCCTGAGAGGATGCTAAAAGTTTATGTGAGTGCAAAGGATGGCCCAGTCAAACTCATCAAGCAAAACCCATTCAGGTTTATTCAACACAAAGATGCCATTTCCGGTTTGGGAAGCCCCCTAGATAAAATCTGATGGAGACTGGAAGGCAATCTGGAAAAATACCTGTCGTGGTTTAAACCCAGTCAGGCAATTCGTTCACTCACTCCCCCCCTTCCTTCCCTCCCCCTACTCCCGGAGGGACGGAGAGGAGAATTGAAAAGAATGCAACTCCCACGGGTTGAGATAAGACCAGTTTAGTAACTAAGGTATAACAAAAATCACTACTGCTACCACCAATAATAATAATGATAAAGGAAATGACAAGGAAAGAAAATACACCTCACCACCAGCCAACCGATAACTCACCCCCCAGGCCCGACCAAGCACTGACCCATACCTCCTCCAACCCTGCAGTCTCCCAGCCCTTCCGGCTAACTCCTAGTTACATCCTGGGCATGACGTGCTGTGGTATGGAATACCTCTTTGGTCAGTTTGGGTCAGGTGTCCTGTCTCTGCTTCCTCCTGGCTTCCCCTCCTCCCTGGCAGAGCATGAGGCTCACAAAGTCCTTGGCCAAACCAAAACATCGCTATCAGCTCTGTTCCCAGGCCAAAAGTCAAAACACTGCACTGCACCAGCTACCAAGAAGGAGAAACATGACTGCTACTGCTGAACCCAGGACAATACCATATTATGCATGTCTTGTGCTTACTCTTGTCCCAGAGGACCTGATTATGGACACTGGAGAATGGGCTGGGTAAACCTTTGCTATGCCTATTTTTAGGTATTATGTTTAAAGGAGTAATTTTAAAACCACTACAAAGGTTGCTCTGGCTTTGGGAAGTTTCAGAATGGGGAAGGCAAAGCTGAGTTTCATGAACAAACTCTATAGGCAAAATCTATGAAAATGGGAGACTAACTAAGTGGTAAAACTTACTATATCAAGTTAGTTCCTTCCAATACTCAAGCCTAATTACTGAGCACTGAACAGTAACTACTTATTTTCTTTATCAGACTGTAAGTAGCTTAGGAGGTTTTTTTTTAATTTATTTTTCAAATTTTACTAAAGTTGAGAACACCCAACTTTGACCCAACCCTGCTCTGCCAAAGTGGCCAAATAACTCTGAGTTTCAACAGGAACAGAGAGAGGCTCCTGCCTGTATGACTGTGGCTACTGTTTCCCACTAATCAGATGACTTTACTGAACTTCACAATTCAGTATAAGAAAATAGTGCATATTCTGGTCATAATTTAATAAAAATTCACTTTGCATTTAAAAATATTTGGAGTGAAGAGGAATAATGAACTTTCACTATCCAGATGTCATGGTTTAAGTCCAGTCAGCCATGCAGCTCGCTCGCTCACTCCCCCCTTCCTCCCCCGCACTCCTGGAGGGATGTGGAGGAGAACTGAAAGAATATAACTCCCACGGGCTGAGATAAGAACAGTCCAGTAACTAAGGTATAACACAAATCACTACTGCCACCGCCAATAATAGTAATGATAAGGGAAATAACAAGAGAAGAGAATACAATCACTCACCACCTGCTGACCAATACCCAGGCCAACCGAGTTGTGATCTAGCCCTTCCGGGAAACTGCCCCCAGTTTATATAGTGGGCATGGGGTGCTGTGGTATGGAATACCTCTTTAGTTAGTTTGGGTCAGGTGTCCTGTGTCTGCTTCTTCTCATCTTCCCCTCCTCCCTGGCAGAGCATGAGACTCAGAAAGTCCTTGGTAAGATTAAACATTACTAAGCAGCAACTAAAAACATCGGTGTTATCAGCAATGTTCCCAGGCTGAAAGTCAAAACCACAGCACTGCACCAGCTACTAAGAAGGAGAAAAATGACTGCTACTGCTGGACCCAGGACAGTATCCACTCCTTATTCCATACCATTCACATCATGCTCAGATCCCACAATTTCAATATACTATCACTCATATATATACATATATGTATACATCAACAGAGAGAGAGAGAGAGCGATCATTCCTTAGTGCATGGACCAATCCCTATAAAGCTGCTGTGTCCATTCGGTCCATGATGTCAGGCTCCATCTCTTATAACAGTCTTTCAGAGCAGGAGAGGCTGTGTGCAGTGTTGGATTGTTGCCTGATGATGCTGACTGCTCCTTTACTGCAGAACTTGTCTGTATTCATCAAAATTCATTCTTTGTTGGGATGATGGCTGGAGGGAAGCCAGGTCCAGTCGCTGGTGACCTGAAGACATCTAGTTGGTGGACTATAAAAGTGCTACATAGCAGGCAACAGCATACAATTGAGTTCATTTGCTGTTTTCCCCTAAAATCAAATCCCCTTGAGGTATACATCGGACTTCCCCATCTTCCTGCATTGCTGACCAAGTATATCCAGGTCCCTGAGCAAAAGCAATCCCATGAGTGGGTTTGCCTTTACCTAAAGCAGGAATAACCCAGACTGTCTTCCCCAGCAAATTCTTCATATGCACCACAGGAACTTTGTCCCCCTCTACAATATGTAGAAGTTCTGACTGGGCTGGGCCAGGCCTGTTGGCAGATCGATCCTCTGGTGTTGACCAACCAGGTGGCCTTTGGTAAATGTGTATCCCAATGTTTGAAAGTCCCACCACCCATTGCTATCAGTGTAGTTTTTAACAGCCCATTATACTGTTTGATTTTCCCAGAGGCTGGTGCATGGTAGGGGATGTGATATACCCACTCAATGCCATGCTCTTTGGTTCAGACGTCTATAATGCTGTTCCAGATATGAGCCCCATTATCTGACTCATTTCTCTCTGGGGAGCCATGTTGCCACAAAATCTGTTTTTCAAGGCCCAGGGTAGTGTCCCAGGCAGTGGCATGGGGCACAGCGCATGTTTCCAGCCATCCGATGGTTGCTTCCACCGTGGTCAGCACATGGCGCTTGCCTTGGCAGGTTGGTGGGAGTGTGATAGAATCAATCTGCCAGGCCTCCCCATATTTGTACTCCAGCCATTGTCCTCCTTACCAAAGAGGATTTAACCGTTTAGGTTGCTTAATTGCAGCACGTTTCATGATCACGAATAACCTGGGCAACAGTGTTCGTTGTTAAATCCACCCCTCAATCATGAGACCATCTGTATGTTGCATCTCTGCCTTGATGGCCTGAAGTGTCATGGGCTCACCGGGCCAAAAATAATTCACCTTTTTGTTGCCAGTCTAAGTCCTTCTGAGCCATTTCAACCTTAAAAGCTTTATCCACATGTTGGTTGTTCTGGTGTTCTTCAGTGGCCTGACTCTTGGGTACATGACCATCTACATGGCATACCTTCACCACCAGGTTCTGCGCCCGGGCAGCAATATCTTGCCACAGTGCAGCAGCACAGACGGGTTTCCCTCTGCGTTGCCAGTTGCTCTGCTTCCATTGCTGCAACCACCCCCGCAAGGCATTTGCCACCATCCATGAGTCAGTATAAAGTACTGGCCACTTTTCTTGTTCAGCAGTGTCCAAGGCCAGCTGGATGAATTTCACTTTGGCAAACTGACTTGATTCAGCCTCTCCTTCAGTAATTTCTGCAACTTGTCGCTGAGGACTCCATACAGCTGCCTTCCATCTCCGATGCTTTCCCACAATATGGCAGGACCCATCAGTAAACAAGGCATATTGCTTTTCACTTTCAGACAGTTTATTATATGGTGGGGTCTCTTCAGCATGCATCACGTCCTACTCTAGTGACAGGTGTTCTGGAGCTTGCCCCTGTTCCAGTGCAGTCTGGATCAGTCCATGGGAGATGGTAGGGCTGTGTTTCCACCCCTGGGACACTCGGTTCCAAGTGTACTGGACATCCCTTCAAAGGAAATGTGAACTGTGGCTTGCAATCGGCTGCCAAAGGAACTGAAAAAAAATACATTGGCAATATCAGTCATGTCATACCACTTGGCTGCCTTTGACTCCAGTTCATACTGAAGTTATAGCATGTCAGTACAGCAGCACTCAAGGGTGGTGTGACTTTGTTCTCAAGGGAGGTGTTACTTTGTTCAGGCCACAATAGTCTACTGTTAGTCTCCACTCTCTGTTAGACTTTCACACAGGCCATATGGGGCTATAAAAGGGTGAGCGGTTCCTGCTGATCACTCCTTGACCCTCCAGTCTACAGATCAGCTTATGAATGGGAACCAGGGAGTCTCGGTTGATGCGATATTGCCGCTGGTGCACTGTTGTGGTCACGATTGGCACTTGTTCTTTGACCTTCAGCAACCCCACAACAGAAGGACCCTCTGAGAGACCAGGCAAGGTGGACAGCTGCTCAATTTCTCAATCTCCAAAGCAGCAATACCAAAAGCCCATTGGTACCCTTCTGGGTCTTTTACCCTCTCCTGAGACACTCTATGCCAAGGATGCATGGAGTCTCTGGACCAGTCACAATAGGGTACTTTTGCCATTTCCTCGTTGTCCTGGGTTCAGCAGTAGCAGTCATTTTTCTCCTTCTTGGTAGCTGGTGCAGTGCTGTATTTTGACTTTCTGCCTGATATTTTAGTCTGGCCAAGGACTTTGTGAGCTTCATACTCTGCCAGGGAGGAGGGGAAGCCGGGAGGAAGCAGAGACAGGACACCTGACCCAAACTGACCAAAGAGGTATTCCATACCACAGCACGTCATGCCCAGGATGTAACTGGGAGTTACCCAGAAGGGCTGGGAGACAGCAGGGTTGGAGGAGGTATCAGTCGGTGCTTGGTGGGGCTGGTAAGGCAAATTATCGGTTGGCTGGTAGTGAGGTGTTGTATTCTCTTCCCTTGTTATTTCCTTTATCATTATTATTATTGGTGGTAGCAGTAGTGATTTGTGTTATACCTTAGTTACTAAACTGTTCTTATCTCAACCCGTGGGAGTTGCGTTCTTTTCGATTCTCCTCTCCGTCCCTCTGGGAGTAGGGGCAAGGCAAGAAGGGGGGGGAAGTGAGTGAACAAGCTGGCTGGCTGGGTTTAAACCACAGCACTCATAGTCAGGTTGATTTCAGCCTCCAGTACAGTCAGCTCTTGGGATCCTCCTGTCACTCCAGAAATATAAATGGGTTCCACCTTTTGACAGATGATGGCATCAGGGTACATTGTGCACCAGTATCTACGAGAGCCTTATACTTCTGTGGGACTGATGTGGCAGGCCATCTGATCCACAAAGCCCAGGAAATCCAATTGTCCTGCTCCAAACGTGATCACCTGAGATTGAAGCTTCAGTTTTCATGGGATGATCATTCTTGACCTTTGTTCTCTTCTTCAGTTTATGCGCCTGTTCCTCCAAAGCTGAGGTAGGTTTTCCATCCCACTTTGTCATGTCTTCTCTGTGATACCGCAGGTAGAACCATAGGGTGGCCCATGGCATATCTCTCCTTTATCTTCTCTCTCGAGCAATAGGATGCCTTTTGTTAACAGCTGAGACGTGTGTTGGCACACATGTGGAGCTGGATAGATCGGATAGATCCTCTCTAAATTGTTCGAGGTCCTGGGACAGTTTTTCCACAGCTGAAAAGATGGAAGGGGTGAGACTGCCTTCGAATACTTGGAGTTGATAAATCATTTCATCCACTGTTAGTGGTACTATGTCATTCCAGGTTACTGTTGCCAATGAATGGGCATATGGTGACGGTGCATTCCGTGTAAGTTTTCGCCACATGGGTTGTGTACATTCAACTTCATCTGGGTCTATGGGTATATCCCTGTTATTCGGCTTGATGTGATAGATCATCTCTACAATGGCTGATTCTCTCAGAGACTGGATGCCTTTTTCTAGAGTAGTCCACTTGGCCAAAAGACTCATAACATCATCCTTGCATGGAAACCTTACTTTCACAGCTGCCAAGAGCCGCTTCCAAAGGCTGAGGGACTGTTTCTCTTTTGCAATTGCTTTGTCAATTCCCCCTTCTCTAGCAAGTGATGCCATCTGCTTGGCTTCCTACCTTCTAGTTGGTGACCATCGGCCCCATTGTCCCAGCATCAGAGCAACCAGGTGATGATGTGCTCCCCTGGTTGACGGGTAAAATTTTTCGCATATTCCATAGCTCGGTTGAGGTCTGGTTTTGAGATGTCACCGCTTCTATCTCTTCTTCCTCTGATTTACATTCTAATAACTCCAGGTCAGATGCTGCACCAGGTGGTGAGTACATTGTTTCTTCATCTTGCTTCATATTTCTTACCTCTTTTTTGCTTTCCCCTTGCGTACAGGGGCAACCCATGTTAGCATGAATTGGTCCTCTGGTGTAGCTGCTGTACTTGGCGTTGGATTAGCTGTGCTGTCTGTTGTTGTTGAAGTTTAGATAGCTGCTGTACTTGTCGCTGGGCCTTGTGTAGCTGCTGTACTTGGAGTTGGAATAGCTGTGCCGTCTGTTGCAATCAAAGTTTGAGTGGCTACTGTACTTGTCACTGGGGCTGCTATAGCTGCTGTGCTTGGAGATGGAGTAGCTGCACTGTCTGTTGCTTGGCCATTACATCCAGGGACATTTTTTCCCTTTTGAAGGTGCTGGATAGTTTTGAAAACGGCCCCAGCACATTGCCATGATTTGTCTCTCTCTGGTATGACCAGGATGACAACACACCTCATTTAAGTGTTTTATTAGTTTTTCCAGATTTTACACTTGTTCAGTGGTGAAGTTCCAAAGCAGTGGAGGGGCCCATTGGCCAAGATACTTGCCCATACTATCCCACACACCCTGCCGCTCGTGACTGTCCAGCCTCAGGGAAAATTTCTTGGTCCTCTTATAGTGTCATCAAACCCTAGACCAGACCCAAACCCGACTCTGCTTAACTTTCAAGATCAGATGAAATGGTTGTGGATAAAACACACTCTGTATGTGTGCCAACATGGTGATCCCCATCACAATCAGCAGGCAGGTCTCAAGTCTACCCAAATGCCATTGAAAACCTTCAGAACTCTCAAATGATGCTGTAAACGGTCTCGGGGGGAGGGGGGGGGCTAGGAGCGTAAGGGAATGTCTCCTTCGCAGGCTGATCACCCAAGGAGGGAAAAAAAGATGTGTAACTTTTAAACACTTCTATTATATACTTCCCAAGGTATGAAGGTGGTGACCACACTGGGAACGCAAGCTAGAACAGGGTGATGCCTTAACGGCATTTTGACGTACACCTGCAGCAGAGAGTCCATTGAATTTGGTATGTGACTAAAACATAACAAAGAACACTGTCTACTGAACTCTGAATCTGATTGGTTAAATCATTCAATGTGCTGTACAAGTTGCAGAGCTGAACCTGAAAAGAAGCGGAGCCATTACAAAACACAGCCAAGAAGCAGCATAGCTAAAATTATCAAGACATGACTTAGGAGCTTTGGGGTAATTCGGACACTACAAGAACACTGAAATTGTTACTTTATAAAAATTCATCCTATTTCTTTCTCTTGCTACTTACTACGACTCCATTGCTACTTAAATTAAAACTGGGAGAAATATGTTTGCTTGGATCCTTGCAATCAATTGACACAATGATTGTTATTTGTTTAAATAGACCAAAATAACAACTGACAGACCAGTTAGTCTCACCTCTGTGCATGGCAAAACCTTGAAGCAGATTCTCCTGGAAGGCATGCTAAGGCACGTGAAAAACAACAAGGTGCTTGGTGACAGCCAGCATGGCTTCACTAAAGGGAACTCCTACCTGACCAATTTGGTGGCCTTCTATGATGGGGCTACGGAACTGATGGACAAGAATAGAGCAGTTGACATCATCTACCTGGACTTGTTCAAAGCGTTCAACACTGACCCACATGACATCCTTGTCTCTAAATTGGAGAAACATCAATTTGATGGATGGACCACTCGGTGGATAAAGAACTGGCTGGATGGCCGCATGCAAAGAGTTGTGGTCAATGGCTTAATGACCAGCTAGAGAACAATAATGAGCGTTGTCCGTCAGGGACCAGTGTTGGGACCGGCCTTGTTCAATATCTTTGTCGGTGACATGGAGAGGGGGATTGAGTGCACCCTCAGCAAGTTTGCTGATGACACCAAGCTGTGTGATACGCTAGAGGGAAGGAATGCCATCTAGAGGGAGATCAACACGCTTGTGAGGTTGGCTGATGCCAACTTTATGAAGTTTAACCACACCAAGTGCAAGATCCTACATCTGGGTCAGAGCAGTCCCAGTCACAGATACAGGTTGGGCAGAAAAGAGATTCAGAGCAACCTTCCTGCAGAGAAGGACTTGGGGGTGTTCGCTGATGAGAAAATTAACATGAGCCGGCAGTGTGCGCTTGCAGCCCAGAAAGCCAACACTATTCTGGGCTGCATCAAAAGGAGTGTGACCAGCAGGTTGAAGGAGGTGATCCTGCCCCTCTACCCTGCTCTCGTGAGACCTCACCTGGAGTATTGTGTGCAGTTCTGGTGTCCTCAACATAAAAAGCAACAAGTCCAGAGGCAGGTCACGAGGATCATTAGGGGGCTGGAGCACCTCCTGTATGAAGATAGGCTGAGAAAGTTCGGGCTGTTCAGCCTGGAGAAGAGAAGGCTGCGTGGAGACCTCGTAGCAGCTTTCCAGTATCTTAAGGGTGTCTATAAGGATGATGGGGAGGGACTCTTCATTAGGGATTATAGTGATAGGACAAGGGGTATCTGTTTAAAACTTAAACAGGGGGAGTTTAGATTGGATATAAGGAAGAAGCTCTTTCCTTTTAGGATGGTGAAGCACTGGAATGGGTTGCCCAGGGAATTTGTGAATGCTCCATCCCTGGCGGTGTTCAAGTACCAGTTTGGACAGAGCCTTTTGTGACATGGTTTAGTGTGAGGTGTCCCTGCCCATGGAAGGGGGGTTGGAACTACATGATCTTAAGGTCCTTTCCAACCCTAACTATTCTATGATTATAAATACATTATCTCAGTAAGAACCCTCTCCGAATGGGAGATGGAATTGGCTCAGCATTGACATCCATGCACTTAGACAATAAATACTTCTTGTTCAGGATTGTAAAAAAAAAAGGCAAAAAAAAAAAACAACAGAAAACCCCAAAGCCCTCTACTGTAAAACAGAAGTCCTCTTGCATTTCCAGTACGTCTGTCTGTCACTGTACTCTGGACTGTACTCTGCAGAAGAGACACTTCCATGTATTGGGACATTGTAAATAATAACTAAAAATAACAATAAGACAGTACATTATCACATTTAAATAACAAGTAAAGAAAATAGGAGGCAACACTCATTGAACTTGGAGAGCTCTATAAAGACTAGATTTCATGCTAGATAGATAGGGCCTAGAGAAATGGACAAAAGACTATGAGAACAGTCTTAGAAATCTGGTGAAATGCTGTTTGGTATAAATCCTGGGCTCTGGGCTAAAGTTTCATCTTTGTTCAAACTCTGTTGAAATCAGTATTTGGAAGTACAAAGTGAGGATATTTATGAGGTGTTTAATGCAATAATCTGATGCAATGTTAAATCTAAATGACGTGTTCTACATGGAGATTGCGCCCTGAATTATATTGGGGTAGTTATAATGAAAATAGCAAGTATCCTTTTGCTTTTTGGTCAATTACTGTAGTTAATGAATGAAGCAATTTTTTTATTACAATTTAATTACCAAAGATTATTCAGCTCACTTGCAGCATCTGTTTTTCTGCAAAGGCCTACTTTTGAACCCAATTTTTTTACAAAAAAGGAGCACAAGAACTTGATCCAGCACAGTGCATATAAATTTCTGTACCCAGAAGGATGGAAGATATGCCCCAAGGTCATCTGCATCTTCTCATGTTTCAGACTGGAATTATTGCATCCACCTCAGAGCTGAAGTCTTCACACCACAACAAAAATTCATGGTGGGTGCTTGGAGGTGGCTCTTCCCCATAAGCTTTTTACTTGGGTGAAAAGATAGTAAAGAAGAAGAAAAGAAACCCCAAACAAACAGACAAACAAAAGAAACTCAGATGCTCTGGATTCCTGCTGGATAAATACTGGCATTCAGTGCTCCGTGGAACACAGCACACTGTGCCCTTCACACAGCTAACATTGACCCAAATGCCTCCTACAGAGAGGGGCTCTTTTTGTTTCATTGGGTATTGAATGCAGCATTACAAGCCATGACTTATGGCAGTAGAAAAGTAAACACCTGAAAACAGATTTCTCTTTTGCATAATTCCATGGCTGAGAAATGTGCCAGGGAATGCAAAATTATGACCGAGACTTTTCCAGCTTTCCTTCTCTTTGTCTTCATGGCCCAGTAGAAAATTGTGAAAGCTGGAAGTAAGGAAAAACTTGAGTTTTATTGTTTTCTAGACTAGTCAGATGGTTTTCAACAATTATTTGAAGAAGTGAGAGCTGGTCCTCTCAATGGACCTGTTGCAAAAATACTTGGTCTGCATATTTATCTTGATTGTCCTCCTAGTCCCAAAGTGCTCCCGGGTGTCTCTGGGTAGTAAATGCTTCCAAGACCTTCCCACTTGCAAAGCCATAACTGCAGTTACTTCCTACAAGTGTCCAAAGCATTGCTCAGTGCAAGGAATAGCAAAGGGGGACAAGCTAAGCTTAAAAACTGCAAAAAAAAAAAGCAATTAATTTTCAACTTCAAAATGGAAGCTGTTCAAAATAAACAGCAGGGAATAACTTTTGTTGCTGTTGGGTTTGGGTTGTTTTTTCAATTTTTATTGTGAAATATAGCAACTGTCAGCAGGCCTGTGCTAAGGCATATTCCCGTGTATTCTAGACGCTCCCTCTGCCCACAACTCTGGGGCAGGTGGTTGCAGCACAGTCTGGCCACCCCAGCTTGGAGACTGGTGCAGGGTCCTGTGTTGACCCTGCTCGAGGCTGGGTGCAGGGCTCAGCAAACCAGCAACCAGCCCTGTGGCACAAGTTCTTTAATGAGGCAACAGGCTCTTTAGAGCTTACTGCTTTGGATTATACCATGTTGCTTTCTGTTACACTGTATGAAGCCCTAAATTGGGCTGAAATAGTGTAACTTGTGGGACCTTGATGTAGAATGGCATTACATGATGCAGTGCATGAGAAAATCAAAGTTTGTCTCTCCTGACATTGAGTACTTGCTCCCCATTCCTGCAGACGTTGTGCAGTCCAGCTTTCAGAAGGTGATTGGCAGGGTAGGTGTTTGGAGAACTAGGATATTCTCAATAAGCAATTTCAAATCACATTAGCAAATTTTCATAAAGGGATAATCCAGTGGCAATATAAGCCTTATTAATCCTATATTAAAGTCATTCTCATGATAGAGAAAAGTGCCCATAAAAGCCTTTAATTTTGTGCAGGCTAACAGCACATGCACCAGTGTGTTCTTAATGAAACGATGCAGAATTTTAATCTCCCAGAATCAGTTTAAAGCTTTACAGTACTATTTTGCTGACAGACAGGGTATGGCAAAAAATGACCACACACTAGCTGTGTAATATGCAGAGTTTAATAAACAAGCACACTAAAGCCAGCACACTAATGTGAATTAGGTAAATCTCTCTCTATATATAGTGAATAAGTACAATAAAGCAAATCAGAAATATAGGTATATAAGTAAAGTACTGAAGAAAGTTAGCAATGCATTAAATCATTACTATATAGAGAGAACAGAAATTAAGAAGAAATACATCACCAGTTACCACTGAATCATCATCTAGGTCCACACTTCCAGCTGGGAAGCCCCATTGCAGCCAATGCCAGGAGTCCCAGGTAATTGGGAAAATTCCTAAATGGTGCATCCACCCATAGGTGAGGCTTTTCTCATGGCCACAAGAGGTTCCTGCTTTTATACCCTTATCAAAACAACTGGCTTTATGGCAGAACTCTAATTGTTTACTTGTGGGGCTGTGTAGTTTTTCATGATCTCACCATTGTCCACTCTGAGAGTGTTGGCCAGGCACCCCAGTGTGGCCAAGTATGAAGGTCATAGAACAGCTGCACACCTCTGTTTCCCTGCCTCTTTCCGACAGTCATGATGACCATAAACATATATACTCTACCAAATGCACTGTGGCAAACAACATTCTTTGTTATGTCTCTCAGTCATGAGAGGGAATCAACTCTCATATACTTAATACAATACTTAATCTGGAAAGAAAAAAATAGGGCCACTATGTATTTCTAATTTCATCTTCAGATCTTAATTTTTTTTTGTAAGGAGATGAATTACAAAACATATCCAAACATTTATACAAGCCACTAGCTTTCTTCTTGCTCAGTCATTTTGCTCATGGTGTTAAATCTATTTTGTAGACTATGCCATCAAAAGCCCATCTGAAATCAGAAATCTTGTCTCGCCATATGACTGATTGCAGGGAGCAGAGAGAATAGGTGCAGGGTAGCACTTACCCTTCTCCCATCTCCTACCTGATCCCATCCTGGTGGGTCACAGCAAGATGGGCCAGGCTTGTCAGCAAATAGGTGAACCCCCTGTGCCACAGCATTCTTGTTCATGCTGTCCCCAGTACAAATATCTTGCCATAAACTCAAGCTCATATAGAAGGAGACACTTTCAGGAAAGTATATAATCAACTGTATTTAATTCCAGGCTCAGACCTGCGTCCTCTCCATGTAGGGAGCATCAGCTGGTGTCGAGGCACAGTACAGAGCTGTTCTGGGTCCAAGGTGGGGTCAGTAATTAATTCCAGAAGTGATTGCTGCTACAGAGGAGGACTGGTTTATGCACAATGAATTTAATTAGGTGCTGGTTTCTCTTTACTGTTTCATCAATTAGTGTGAGCATATAGTAGTTTGTAAAAAGATCAATAGGGTGGGGTTTTAATTACTTAGAGAACATTATTTACTTCATTCATCCCATGGTCAGTCAGGTGGTTTGTGTTTATAAAAGGGACTTGGAAGTTATAAGGCTGCTGCTGTAAACTAGTGAGGCTGGTTAACTGTTTATTGTGAAAAGGGTGCTGTATGAGTAAGTGCTCTGTGGTTCTGTGAAAAATTGTAGATAAATGCTCCCTAGAAGTAATCAGTTTCTTTAGTTTCATATTGCATAAAGAGTTTCTAACTTTAAAGTTTCTTTTCACAAATGGGAAAATATGAAATCAAATCCATTTATCTGAATTCATTTTTCAGCAAGCTCAGGGTTTAGTGTGGGGGCTCTGCAGGCAAAATGTAAGTTTCAGTAGCATTAAAATAATTAAAGCATTATGAGCAAGGTTATAGAGATAAAAAATGAGAGGGAAAGAGTTGGAAAAGTGAAAACAAAAAATCTGGTTTATACTAGTGTTACCATAAAAGTCAGTTTGATAAACTCTAAGAACTAATTTGGAGTTTTAGAAAGCAGGCATTCTATATTGCAGCAAAGGGCGCACACAATAGTTTTGCAAAGGTGAGCGCACCCTTTACTTGCTGACAGTGGCTATATATTTAGCATATTCATGCATATTCACAGCTTTCCAAAGAAATTATTTACATACTTGTGAGATTTTTCATGAACTAATTATGATATTTGTACTCTAATTACATATGTGCTTTCTTACTGAATAACCTCAGTGCTTACGCATGCTTGCAAGGTCCTACTGCTGATTTAGCAGTAGTCCTTGCTTTTGTTCTATTCTAGTCTCATTCCATGATGAGTGCCACTCTGCTATCTTGAAGGCTGACATCCTTGGTCTTATTTACTATCTCTTTACTTGTTCTCAGTCCCATGATATTCCTTCCCCCATTGGCTGAACATTGCTTTCTCTCTACATGTTAGCAAGTTAGAAGAATTTGCTGTATTTTACTATGTTAAAGCTACACACACTACTGTAAGTTTAAACCTATGATTTAAGCCTACATTACCCCCCTTTGAGACTTATAGGATATGCATATATTCTGTAAGTCTCATTATATACCTTTTACCCATATTTGATTCTAATATAACATCATGACCAGAAACTAAAATACTGAATCATGATGCATGCTAGGATACAGACAAAGGTTATTAGTATAATGAACACAAACAAGTTTATTTAACCATATCAAATTTGGTAACCAAGAAGTAAGTTCATGCCATAATTCTTCAAATCTCCAGGAAGTATCATCTATAGTGGCCTGATGGAAGATCTTTTTTTGCTTCCAGGTTTCTGCTAGATCTGTGAATATTCTGACACTCTGATATATGTATGTGCCAAGTGGTTTTGCAATCCTCCTGGGTTCAGGAGTTGCAGTTATTTTTCTCCTTCTTAGTAGCTGGTGCAGTGCTATGCTTTTGATATTCAGCCTGGGAATAGTGCTGATAACACCAATGTTTTTAGTGGTAGTTCAGTAATGTTTACCCTGACCAAGGACTTTGTGAGGCTCATGCTCTGCCAGGGAGGAGGGGAAGCCAGGAGGAAACAGAGACAGGACATCTGACCCAAACTAGCCAAAGGGGTATTCCATACCACACCATGACATGCCCAGTATATAAACTGGGGGCAGTTACCCAGAAGGGCTAGATCACTGCTCGGTTGGGCTGGGTATCAGTCGGCGGTTGGTGAGCAGTTGTATTCTCTTCCCTTGTTATTTCCCTTATCATCATTATTATTATTGGTGGTAGCAGTAGTGTTTTGTGTTATGCCTTAGTTACTGGACTGTTCTTATCTCAACCCATGGGAGTTACATTCTTTCGATTCTTCTCCCCATCCCTCCGGGAGCAGGGGGAGGAAGAGGGGGGAATGAGAGAGCGGCTGCATGGTTCTGAGTTGCCGGCTGGGCTTAAACCAGGACAGTTCTTTGTGGTGCCCAATGTGGGGCACAAAGGGTCGAGATAATGACAGATGTGACCACAGTGTGCTCTAATTGTATTTGTGAAAAGCATTCATTGTTTTGGATTAATAGTCACTCATCACAATGCTGATTTATTGGCTCTCAAAGTTGTTGCTCTTGATCTCAGAGTTTCAGCATGTCATACCTTACTTACAGATGGTATTTGCTGTTTTACTGTTTATCAGCTGGGGGCTTGGGCAAAGGTTCTTGTTTCATTGTACTTGATGGTAATGACTTGTAACACAATAGACTCATTGATCATGAGACTGTTCTGGCTTGCCTTCCCAGTGTGGTCACCAACCTCTATACTTTGGGAAATATATGATAGAAGTGTTTAGTAATTACACATCTTTTTTCCCCTCCTCGAATGGTCAGCCAATGAAAAGACATTCCCTTACTTTCCCAGTCCCCCCGTCCGTCCATCCGTCCCCAAACTGTTTACAGCATCATTTGAGAGTTCTGAAGGTTTTCAATGGCCTTTGGGTACCCATGAGACCTGCCTGCTGATTGTGATATGGATCACCATGTTGGTACACATACAGAGTGTATTTTACCCATGACCATTTTGTCTGATCTCAAAAGTTAAGCAGAGTCAGGTTTGGGCTTTGTCTATGGTTAGACGACGATATAGGAGGATCAGGAGATTTTCCCCGAGGCTGGACATTAATGAGTGGGAGCGTGTGTGGGATAGTATGATCAAGTATCTAGGTCAGTGGGCCCCTCCAGGGCTTTGGAACTTCACCACTGAACAGGTGCAAAATCCGGAAAAATTAGTAAAACACTTAAAGTGTGTTGTCATCCTGGTGTAAAGCGTGGGGCCAGTTCTGCACACGCTGCACCTCACCTAAAAAAATCCACTGCGCAGGCTGGAAGGGCTTATTCTCACTAGTCTGTATGGACAGGTGAGGGTCGAAACTGCAGGTGACAAGGTGCATTGTAAGCTGCAGATCCAACCTTGCATGCCAGGGGACCAGGGCATGGGTCACTCCAGATTGCCCCAGGAGATGACAGTCCTGCTCAGACACTTCCTGATTGCCTAAGCAGCCTTTTTCCAGACAGATTTGCCTATCCCACATGCACTTGGTCATCGTGCTTGTAGTAAGAGTGGGTAAAGCCCTTCCCAAATCTTCACTTGTTAAGCCAAGCCATCAATACCAGAGAGGGACAAATCATGGCAATGTGCTGGGGCTTGGCCTATGCTTATAGAGCCCTGTTCAACACTATACAGCACCTTCAAAGCAAAAAAAATGAATCTGGATCTGATGCCAAAACAGCAGAAAGCACAGATACTCCATCTCCAAGCCCAGCAGCTACACCAACCCCAGTGACAAGTACTGCAGCTACCCAAACCCTGACAACAGATACTGTAGTCACTCCAACCACAGTGATGATCACTGCAGCTAAACCAGAGGACCAATTTGTGCCAATATCGGTTGCCCCTGTACTCAAGAGGAAAAGCTAAAAAGAGGCAAGAAAGTTGAAGCAAGATGAAGAACCAATGCACTTACTACCCGGGACAGCATCTGATAAGGACTTATTATTACATAAATCAGAAGAAAAGGAAGAAGAAGAGGTGACTTCTCAAACCTGGACCTCAACCAAGCTATGTAATATACAAAAAGATTTTACCTGTCAACCAGGGGAGCATATCATCACCTGGTTGCTCTGATGCTGGGACAATGGGGCCAACGGGGCCAACGGGCATGAACTAGAAGGTAGAGAAGCCAAGCAGCTGGGATCACTTGCTATGGCAGGGGGAATTGACAAAGCAATTGCAAAAGAGAAACAGTCCCTCAGCCTTTGGAAGCTGTGAAAGAAAGTTTTCCATGCAAGGATGATGTTATGAGTCTTTTGGCCAAGTGGACTACTCTAGAAAAAGGCATCCAGTCTCTGAGGGGATCAGCCACAGTAGAAATGATCTATAGGAGGCCAGATGCCAGGAAAGGACCCATAGATCCTGATGAAATCGAATGTACACAGCCCATAAGGCAGAAATTTACGTGGAATGCGCTATCATCATATGCCCACTCATTTGCAGCAATAACCTGGAATGACCTAGCACCAACAAAAGTGGATGAAATGATTCATCAACTCTGAGAGTTCGAAGACAATCTCACCCCTTCCATCATTTCAGCTGTTGAAAAACTGTCCCAGGACCTCAAACAATTGAGAGACGATCTCTCCGATCTATCCAGCTCCGCACGTGTACCCAACCCACGTGTCAGCTATTAACAAAGGCATCCTACTGCTCGAGAGAGAAGATGAAGGAGATATATGCCACGGGCTACCCTATGGTTTTACCTGTGGGATCATGGAGAAGACATGACAAAGTGGGATGGAAAACCTACCTCAGCTTTGGAGGAACAGGCTCATGAACTGAAGAGGAGAACAAAGGTCAAGAATGACCATCCCATGAAAAGTGCGGCTGCAGTCTCAGGTGAGCAGTTTCCCAGATAGAGTGGAAGAGCTGATTTTACTCCAGCTCCTGTGATAAAGAAGACTAGTCCCTGTCAAAAAGACGTAAGTATCCAATGTTGTGGTCACTGTTAGATGGGCCCTGCCTCCAGCCAGCTGGAGGTAGGGGACAATTGGATTTCTTGGACTGTGTGGATCAGATGGCCTGGCACATCAGTCCCACAGAACTATAAGGCTCTTGTAAATACAGGTGCAGAGTGTAACCTGATCCCATCAAGATGTCAAGGGGTGCAAACCATTTATATTTCTGGAGTGACAGGAGGAACCCAGAAGTTGACTTTACTGGAGGCTGAAATCAGCCTGACTGGGAGGAAGTGGCAAAAGCACCCCATTGTGACTGGTCCAGAGGCTGCATGTATCCTTGGCATAGAGTGTCTCAGGAGAGGGTAATTCAAAGCCCCGAAAGGGTACCGATGGGCTTTTGGTATTGCTGCTTTGGAGACAGAAGGTATTGAGCAGCTGTCCACCTTGCCTGATCTCTCAGAGGTTCCTTCTGCTGTGGGGTCACTGAAGGTCAAAGAACAACAAGTGCCAATCGTGACCATAACAGTGCACCAGCGGAAATATCGCATCAAACAAGACTCCCTGATTCCCCTTCATAAGCTGATCCGTAGACCAGAGAGCCAAGGAGTGACCAGTAGTGCCCGCTTAGCCTTCAATAGCCCCTTATGGCCAGTGATATAACCTAACGGAGAGTGGAGACTAACAGTGGACTATCATGGCTTAAATAAAGTCACACCCCCCTTGAGTGCTGCCGTACCGGACATGCTAGAACTTCAGTATGAACTGGAGTCAAAGTCAGCCAAGTGGTATGCCATGATTGATATTGCCAATGCATTTTTCTCACTTCCTTTGGCAGCAGAGTTTAGGCCACAGTTCACTTTTCCTTGGTGGGGCATCCAGTACACTTGGAACCGTTTTTCCCGGGGGTGGAAACAGCGCTACCATATCCATGGACTGATCCATACTGCACTTGAACAGGAGCAAGCTCCAGAACACCTGCAATACATTGATGACATGATCATGAGGGGTGACACAGCAGAAGAAGATTTGAGAAAGGGAGGAAAATAATCCAAATCCTGCTGAAAGCCGGTTTTGCCACAAAATGGAGTAAGGCCAAGGGCTTCAGGCATCAGTGTGGAGAGAGGGAAGTGCAGAGGGTGAGGGAAGTCCACAGGGATGGCCTTAATGGTTCTGTCTGGCCTCATGGTCAATAGATGAAGTCAAGGACCAGGTGGGATTAGAGCAAACCCAGATTTCTGGTGGTGACTCTCAAGGTTGTTTTCTGTTGGGCTCGTTGTGGGGAGTTGGAGCAGCTGGCTAAAAAGCTTGAGGAAAAGCTCCCGCAGGAGCTAGACCTCTTGAAGGAGGAAGAAGAGCTGAAGAAGTCTAAGCCAGGGAAGAGAGAACTTGGAAAAGACAAAGATAATGCTTTGGGGAAGAAAAGCCAACCCAGGCAGGTGGGTGATTGTTTTTATAGAGATGTATAGAAGCTCTGGGGACCTTCAGCTGAGTTGTACCAGTCCCTGAGAAGCCACCAGCCACATGCAGTGCTGGGGATGAGTTCCTGGCCCTGAATAACATGTTGGGCTGTCCTGGGAAACAACAGCCAATATCTGATGTCCTGCTGGTTCTCCATGGGTCTGTTGTTAGAGTTGCTCTTCTAGGATCATGCTGCTTTTGAGTCCTGGCTTCACACAACTCCACATGTTCACTGTGAAGTTCTGGATATTTTTAGTCCAACGCTTATCCCCACTGGGAATGTCTTACACCTCTGAGCCATGATCTGTCTGGGATGCAGTGTCTTTTCCTACATGTGTAGCAGGAGATACCACCAGGCCTTAGGTATTCCTTAGCAGCCAGACTTGCCAAATAGTCAGCCAGCCACAGGGATGTTAAGCACCCCAGAAAGGAGCCCAGAGGGCTCCACAGGAGTCAGGAGGTGTCTGTAGTTCCCTGTTTGGGTTGGGAAGCTGTTCTGCTTCTCAGCTGGTTTGCAGGACTCCTCATTGGTCTGACACTGGAGGGTTTCAGTTTCAGTTGAGCTAAACTGGGTACCAGCTGTGTTCTGAATTGGGATCTGTAGAGCACCTAGCATAGGTCTCAGGCAAGGCTTGGGGTGCTATTGTGAAGATCATCAGTGTCCTACAGCTTTTGAGTTGGTGCTTTGAAATGCTCACTGCTTTCTCCTGCTTGTCCTGCTCAGAACATGAAGACATCCACTAGCAACATCAACACATCCATCAGCAACTGGTTGCACGTCCCCAAGGGGGGTGACAAGGACCGGATCTGGACAGGAGCAGACAGACACTGTTGCAGATGCCAAGAAAAAGATGAGCAAGGTTACAATGGTGACATATATAGTACACTTCAGTTCTTTGTTTTAACAGCAACCATAACTGTTTCATATTGCTAAACAAGGTTTCAACTGTAACATGTTTCAAATAAGCCCTTTCTAATCATTGCACAACTCCTACTACATATGCTGAGTCTGAAATTATATTGATTGGACATGTGTTCCATCGTCTAAACACCTCGGTCACTGCCTTAAGTTCTATAATCTGGGGAGATCCCTCTGAAAAAACTATGTGATTTCCACTGGCCCTGTTCCTGCCAGGTAATAGCTGCCTTGCCTCATTTTCCACTTCCATCTGTAAAGACTGTGATACCATTCACAGGTTTGAGACTACACTTGGGTTTTTCCTCTACACATTCCTGCTGAATAAAGATCAATATTAGATGGGTAGGATGATGGACCTTGATTTCTCCATCAAATCCTGCTAGAGCGATCTGCAGTGCTAAACTATTCTGCATACACCACTGCAAATATTGTTCTGTCATGGGCATAATTATGGTTAGGGCTTCTTTGCCAGATAGATCTAAAACACAATCTCTTCCTTTCATAATTAGCTGAGAAAACATTTCAGGTCTGGTTACAATGGTTTTTGATTGTTGATGTGACAAAAATTGCCTCTCGGGAATTTTCAGTTTCTCCTTATCAGATTCAGTCCATTGCATGATTAATCCTATTGGCTGGAAATCATTATTGATAATCAAAAACTCAATAGGAATTCCATTCCCCACACAATGTACCTGTCTCTCACTTAATGCTGCTTCTACCATTGCTATTGCTTGTTTTGCTGCTGGTGTTAATTATCTGGGTTCATTTAAATCTGTGTCACCTTTCAACAATTCAAACAATGGTTCTAAAGTTTTGTTGTCAATTCCCAATAATATTCGAATCCAATTGATACTTCCTAACAAGACTTGCACATCGTTAAGTGTATGGATATCGACTTTGATGGTTAATTTTTGAGGTTCGATGTTATGATCTAAGATTTTCCACCCCAAATATTTCCATGGTGCAGTATCTTGAACATTTTCAGGGGCAATTTGCAATTGATGTCATTGCAACGCTGAACACTGAACTTGCTTAACGGGTTCTAGGTCACTTTTCCCAGCCACCAGTATATCATCCATATATTGAAACACTAATAATTGGGGGTGCCATCCCGAAATGGACGCAAGGCTACATCAACATAACCTTGACATATTGTTGGTGAATTTTTCATGCCTTGTGGCAATACCACCCATTGATATCTCTGCATAGGTCTTTGTTTGTTTGTTACAGGGACCAAAAAGGCAAATTTCTCACTGTCTCTAGGATCAACAGGTGTTGTGAAAAAACAGTCCTTTAAATCAATAACTAAAATGTTCCAATCTCAATAAATCATCGTGGATGAGGGTAACCCTGGCTGTAGAGGTCCCATATCTTCCATCACCTCATTTATCTGACGCAGATCATGTAACAGTCTCCACTTCCCTGATTTCTTTGGGATGACAAATACCAGGGTGTTCCATGGACTTGTTGATGGCTGAATGTGTCCGGCTTGCAGCTGCTCTTGGACAAGCTGTCGCAAAATGGCAACATTTTCTGTGTTTAATGGCCACTGATCTACCCAAACCGGTTTTTCAATTTTCCATTTCAGTTTGAGTACTGGTTGCCCATCAGTGGCCCATCCTAAAAATTTTTTGACGACAATTTTTTTTTTGTTGACAAAAATTTTTTGTCCTAGCAAGTCCTTTCCCAACAGATTCATAGGAATTAAAGTCACATATGGTCTGGTGAAACCCTGAGATCCATCTGATGTTCGAAAGGTCACTAAATGAGCACTTTACTTGGTTGTGGTGTTTCCTCCTACGCCTACTAAAGTTCCCTGGGGATTAATTAATGGCCAGTCTTGGGGCCAGGTTTTTTCAGCAATTACTGTTACATCTGCTCTGGTGTCTACTAGCATATCAAGCTGCACTGATCGATTTCCCCAGCTCATCGTTATTCGTATCTGTGGTTTTGTTTGCTGAATCTCTAATGTCCGCATAATATTTGTTTCTTGTCCTGTGGAGCTGAAGCCTCCAGTTCCCCTTTTCTTTGACCCAGTTCTGGGTGCCTGATTTAAAAATGGAATAAGTTGTGCTATACATGTGTTCTTAGGGATATGTACTGGAGGGCTCGGAGTCCATACCACTGCCTTAAACTGTCCCATATAGTTCGCATCAATTACGCCAGGCAGCACAAATATACCCTAACGGTCCATGTGCATTAAGCGCCACCGTGTGGACAGTAGGTGTTATTAATGTGACTTCTTCAGTCACTACATCTACTCCGGCACTTCTTCAAGTTTTTGTGGTGAGTTGGTCCAAGCACCCTGAAGGCTGTTGTTTAAGGACGGAGGTCCACTCACCACATTCAGGAGCATTTGTGTCATGGCGCGGCCCTGCCCCGCGCTGCACTTCCGGTTTCCCGATCCCTGGTCAAGGGGTTTGCCTTCCCGATCATATTTGGACCGACACTGGTTGGCATAATGACGGCCCTTTTGACATCGGGGGCACAATCCTGGGACCCAGTCTGATTGGCCCTTGGATTTGGCTGTTTTGCCTTTCGGGCATTGGAAGCTAACGTGACCTAGTTTGCCACAAGCATAACATCTTTTATTTGCGGTTCCTAGGGGTTGCATGGCTGCAGCAAACGCTCCGGCTAACATTGTCTGTTGCTGTTCTAAAGAGCCTATGCGTTCTGTAGCCTCTACCATCTCTGTTAATGATGCAGATTTTGGCAGGGGCAGCAAAACCTTTCTACAGTCCACAGTCTACAGTCCACATTCGCCAATTTTAGTAACAAAGACTCTTTTGCTTCTGGATGATCGAACTGCCTATCTACGGCTTCTCACAAGTGTTCTATAAATTGCATATAGGGCTCATCCTTCCCCTGTCTTATCGTGGTAAAAGAGACAGGTTTCTTTCCCATTTCTGGAATAGTTGCAAATGCTCTTAACACTAAGCGTGCTGAGTCTCTTAAAATGTCTGGTGCCATTCGAGCTGAACCTCAGGAGCAGCAAACGCACCTGCCCCAATTGGATGACCTACCCCTACTCACAGTCATGGATCACCCTGTTGCTGATTTAAATTCTCTAGAGCTTGCACCTCACAAAGCTCTGCCCATCTGTCCTTCAACAACAACTTTTGGGTTGGTGTTAAAATCAATGAGGCTAATTGATGACAATCAAATGGGGTCACAAGCTGCCCACCCAAGACATTTTCCGCTAATGTTTGGGTAAATGGCGATTGTAACCCATTTTGCACCACAGCTTTTTGGACTTCCTTTACCAGTTCCCAATTGAAGGCCTGATGGGTCCTGGGCTGATTGGGCTGGACCACCACCGAAAATGCCAAGTGAGGGGTTAATTGCAACTTTTCCCCTTCCTTGATTCCATCTAAATGCACCTTTCTTCACCCTTCTCTTATTTTACTCCCTTCATCTTCCTCTTTTTGCTCCCCGCATCTTGCAGCCATCATCGTTCTGCCTGAACCCTTTTTACGTGAAACTGCAGGTCGTATATTTGGCAATGATGTTATCTTTCATGAGACCACAGTCCCCTCCTCATCCGAGCTTTCTGACTCGCTTTCCTCTTGCTCTGCTTCACTTTCATCTGTCTGGACTGCTATTTCCTGTTTTGCTGACTCTCCACTGTGAGTGGATTCTTCATTTATGTCTCCAGTCGCTAATACTGTACTGACTTCCTCTGTCAGTTTTTTCACGACGCATCTGTTTTAACGTCTCATATACCAAGCACCACATCGATTGGTACAGCATTTGACTCATCCCTTGTAGCATGGTCAAAAATCAGATTACCAGCTTTTTTCCAAATTTCACAGTCAAATATACGCTGGGTTTCCGCAGGCAAGTCATTTCTTTTTAACCATGATAGCAATAATTTCAAACTGTTTCTTTCATATTTTACTCCTTGTGTCTTTAACAAGTGTTGCATCATCCTAAATATCGTCTTTCTTCGTTCAAGATATTCGAACACATCCTCTCTCTTTCCCTCCTGTCTCTTGGCTGCTCACCTAAATTTTTCTCTGAAGCAGGTGAATCTACCCCTGGGGATTTCCGGTCTGCTCGGTCCGGCCGGCAAGATGATCGTTCAGCCGAGACAGTCCCCTCCAGAGTACGCAGCCCTCTTCCATGACTTGCGCCTTTTGTTCCGCAATCACGTCGTGGTCACCATTTGAGGGGATTGAAGGCACGGACTCTGATTTCTGGTTGAAGACCCTTTTACTACAGATTACAAAGATTATATAGGTTTTAGATTATGTCCACATGCTCAGAGTTACAATGTGATTGGTTAGTTGCTGCTGTCCACGCGCACAATACCAGCTTTTAATTGGTTAGTCTGCCTTTTCAACATCTTCCTTTCAACCTTCTCCTCACTTCTCAGTTCCTTCTTCTACTTCTTGTTTTCGTCCTCTTTGTTCCACTTTTTTGCTCCACTTTTCTTGCTCGGGGTTAGTTCCCCAAAGACCTAAGATTACAGAGTCTTGCTTAGTTCCCCAAAGACCTAAGATTACAGAGTCTTGCTTAGTTCCCCAAAGAATTAAGGTCACTCAGCATACTCTGACCAAGCTCAAACTCCTCTTCTCCTACAATGTGGCCCATATTTTGTCATCCTGGGACAGGATTCAGGGCATCCTGCTGTCCCCTCTGAACCAAGAAGAAGTGCAGCAAGTAGAAGAGCAGTGCCTGCGTTCATCTACACCCAAAAGCCCAAAGCACAGAGTGGGGGAGCATCAGGAAAGGCTGGAGAAAAAGCAACTGGAAAAACTGAAGCCTCCTGAGGATGTTGTAAACCACAACAGTCCTTTTTGGCGGACAACATGGAGCACAAAGGGTTGAGATAACACAGATCTGACCAGAGTGTGTCTAATAATATCTGTGATAAGCATTCATTGTTTTGGATTAATAGTTACTCATCACAGTGTTGAATTATTTGCTCTCAGAGTTGTTGTGCTTGCTCTCAGAGTTTCAGCATGTCGTACCTTACTTGCAGCCACTCTTTGCTGGTTTAGTGTTTATCAGCTTTAGGGCCTGGGCTAAGGTTCTCGTTTCACTGCATGGTAATTACTTGTAATACAATAGACTCATTGATCATGAAACTGGTCTGGCTTGTGTTCTCAGCTTGGCCATCACCTCTATACTTGGGAGGCATGTAATGGGAATTTTTAGAATTTTTTTCCCCTTTGGAGGGCCAATCTGTGAAGGAGGCCTCCCCTCATACCTTCTGCTCTCCCAACAGGCTATTTACAACAGCATTTGAGAATTTTAAAGATTTTGAATTTCCTTTGAAGACCCTTGAAAGCAGCCTGCTGGGAACCAGCATGTTGCTTCACGTGTTTTGCCTACAGCCATACCACACTGAGAACGCCCAATCTCATCTTATTTTGAAAGTTAAGCAAGGTGTCATGTTTTAAACTGAGCCTGTAACTCAGAACCATGCATCTGCTCGCTCACTTCCCCCACTTTCTTCCCCCCTGCTCCCAGACACAGGATCAGGCTTGGGTCTTGTCTAAGGTTAAATGATGATCTAAGAATATCACCAAGAGCTCTTCCCTGAGGCTGGAGAGTCATGAGTGGCATGGTGTGTGGGATTGTATGGGCAAGCACCTGGGCCACTGGGCCCCTCCAATGCCTGAACTGTGCATTCCTGAAGAAGTTCAAGATCCAGAAAAACTAGTAAAAGAGGTAGACAAGGTGTGCTGTCATCCTGGCAATAGCAGAGACAGACAAATCATGGCAACATGCTGGGTCTTGGCTTATACCTACAAAGCCCCACTCAACACTATCCAGTACCCTCAAGGGAAAAAAAGATATCTCTGGATCTGATGGCAAAGCTGATACGCGGATTGATTCCACAACTCATGAAAGTTGTAAAGTAGGTACGCTTTATTCAGCTGAGGCACATGGGGGATAGTTCCTCCAAAGGCATGCCCACCCCAGGGTCATTTTCCCTCTACATTTATTCTCTAAAGTGTTACATATGCAATAGGTTACACACCACGCCTAGACTTATTCATATCCTTTCCCCGCTTCATATTATAAGGATCTAAAGCTTCCTTCACGCCTGAGCAGTGCCTCCTGGTGGTCCTGGGCAGGGGTCTTGAGATGAAGTAAACGAGTCTTCCTCATTCTTGAACTTTTCACCTCTGTCTCGCATGCATGCTCACTAGTCCCCTGGCTTCGGCTCAAACCGCAGTTCCTGTCTCAGCCAGGTCATAACCAGATGTATGGTATTGCAAGTGGAAACTTTGACCACCAGTTCCCCTTATCTGATGTACTCTCCTTTCTTACACAAGTTTACATTAAACACCAGCTACACTTTTAGACAAATACTTATTGTTAACTAAAGAGATTAAAGATAATCAGAAGAATAACATAGGTTTAACATTCGGTTATTAATTCAGGCCCCCTATCAAAGCAACAGACAATGCGGCTTCTCCATCCCCAGCAACGAGCACAGTAGCCATTCCAAGCCCAGTGAAAGATACTGCAGCTGACCCCAAGGACCAATCCATGCCAGTATCAGTTGCCCCTGTAAGCAGGAGGAAAAGAAAATGAAAAGCAAGAAAGCAACTCATGTAGTGAAGGAAGATGGAGAAGACTCAATGCCAGACCTAGAGGGGGTGACACCTGAAAGAGAGGAATGAGAGGAATAAGTACAAGAGGAAGAGAAAAAGGTAATTTCTCTCTCCCTGACCTTGACTGAGCTGCAGATATGCTCCCAGGGGAGCACATCATCACCTGGTTGCTCCAATGCTGGGACAATGGGGACAAAAGTCACGAACTAGAAGGTAGGGAAGCCAAGCAGCTGCGATCAGTTGTAGGGAAGGAGGAATTGACAAAGCGATTGAGAAACAAGCCCTTGACCTCTGCAGGCAGCTCTTCACAGCTGTGAAGGAAAGGCGTCCCTATAAGGAAGATATGTCACCCAGGCACATGGACCACAATGGAGAAAGGCCTCCAGTCTCTGAGGGAATCAGCCATTCTAGAAATCATCTATCATAGGCCAGATGCCAGGAAAACACATGAAGATCCAGAAAAAATCGAATGTACATGAACCATGTGGTGGAAATTTACATATGTCCACTCATTGGCATCAATGACCTGGAGTGAGGCAGCACCACCAACAATGGATGAAGTGACTCGTCAATTCCAAGAGTTCAAAGACAATATCTCAACCATCGTTTCAGCTCTGGAAGTGCTCCTGACCCCGGAGTTCAAACAATTGGACACCATCTGTCCAATCTGTCCACCTCCCCACTTGTTCTGAACCATGTCTTGACTATTAACAGAAGGTGCCCTATTGCCCTAGAGAGAAGATATAGGAAGTACAAGCCACAGGGCACCCTATGGTTTTACCTGCGGGATCATGGAAAAGACATGAGATAGTATGATGGAAAACCTGCGTCCGTTCTGGATGAACGACTGCGTGAATTGAAGATGAAAACAACAGTCAAGGATTATCCTCCCAGGAAAGTTGCTGCTCCAGTCTGTTTTGAGGCGGTTCCCAGACGGAGTGGAAGAGCTGATTTTATTCCAACTCCTGTGATAAGGAATTCTAATCCCTTTCCACAAGACGCAAGTGGAGAATCTTATGATTGCTATTAAAGGGGCCGTGCCTCCAGCCAGGTGAAGGAGAGGAACAATCAGGTTTCCTGGACTGTGTGGATCAGATGGCCTGGCACAACAGTCCCACAGAAGTATAAGGCTCTAGTAGATACCAGTGCAGAGTGTACCCTGATGCCATCAAACGATCAAGGGGTGGACCCCATTTATATTTTTGGAATGACAGGAGGATCCCAAGACTTGACTGTGCTGGAGACTAAAATCAGCCTAACTGGGAAGGAGTGGCAAAACAACACCGTTGTGACTGGTCCAGATGCTCCATACATCTGGGCATAGACTATCTCAGGAGAGGGTACTTCAAAGACCCAAAAGGGTACCGATGGCCTTTTGTTATAGCTGCCTTGGACATGGAGGAAATGAAGCAGCTGTCCACTGCCATGGTTTAAGCCCAGACGTAAATCAGAACCACGCAGCCACTCGCTCACTCCCCCTGCTCTTCCTCCCCCAGCTCCCAGAGGGATGGGGAGGAGAATCGAAAAAATGTAAATCCCATGGGTTGAGATAAGAACAGCCCAGTAACTAAGGTATAATACAAAATTAATACTGCTGCCACCAATAATAATAACAAGGGGAGAGAATACAATTGCTCACCACCTTGCCAACTGATACCCAGCCTGACCCAAGCAGAGATCTGGGCCTTCCCAGTAACTCCCCCAGTTTATATACTGGGCATGATGTGATGTGGTATGGAATACCCCTTTGGCTAGTTTGGATCAGGTGTCCTGTTTCTGCTTCCTCACAGCTTCTTGTGCCCCTCTCACCGGCAGAGCATAAGACTGAAAAGTCCTTGAATGGAGTAAACATTACTAATAAACAACTAAATACATCAGTGTTATCAGCATTGTTCCCAGCCTAAAAGCCAAAACCACAGCCCTGCACCATCTACTACAGCAGAGAAAAATGATTGCTACAGCTGAACCAAAGACATCCACCTTTCCTGGTCTCTCAGAGGATCCTTCTGTTGGGTTGCTGAAGGTTTAAGAACAAGTGACAATCACGAACAGAACAGTGCAATATCGCACCAAATGAGGCTCCCTGATTCCCATCCATAAGCTGATCCATAGACTGGAGAGCCAAGGATTGATCAGAAGGACCCACTCACCCTTTAATGACCCCTTTTTGGCCAGTGCGAAAGTCTAAAGGAGAGAGGAGACTACTGTGGCCTGAATGAAGTCACACCATCATTGACTGCTGGTGTACCTGACATTCTAGAACTTCATTATGAAATGGAGTGAAAGGCAGCCAAGAGGTTTGCTACGACTGATATTGCCAATGCATTTTTCTCACTTCCTTTGGCAGCAGAGTGCAGGCCACAGTTCACTTTTACATGGAGGGGTGCCCAGTACACTTGGAACTGACAGCCCTACCATTTTCCATGGACTGATCCAGAATGCACAGGAAAGGGGACAAGCTCCAGAAGACCTGCCATACATTGGTGATATTATCATGTAGGGTGATACAGCGGAAGAAGTTCTTGAGAAAGGGAGGAAAATAATCCAAACCTTTCTGAAGGCCGGTTTTACCATAAAACAGAGTAAGTTCAAGGGACCTGCACAGGAGATTCAATTTTTGGGAATAAAATGGCAAGATGGAGGTCGCCAGGTTCCCACAGAAGTGATCAACAAGATAACAGCAATGTCTCCACCAATTAACAAAAAGGAAACACAAGTTTTCTTGGGTGGTGTGGGGTTCTGGAGAAGGTGCATCCCAAACTGCAGTTTGATTGTAAGCCATCTCTGTTTCATGACCTGGATGATGAATTAATTCAAATGGGGCTCTGAGCAACAACAAGCCGTTGAGCAAATTAAACGAGAGACAGTTCATGCAGTATCCCTTGGACCAGTCCGGACCAGATGAGATGTAAAAAATTTGCTCTACACCACAGGTGGGGAGAATGGTCCTCCCTGGAGCCTCTAACAGAAAGCTCCCGGGGAGACTCGAGGTCAACACCTTGGCTTTTGGAGTCGGGGATACAAAGGATCTGAGGCCAGCTGTAATCCAGCTGTAAAAGAGATACTGGCATCATATGAGGGGGTTCGAGCTACTTCAGAAATGATTGGCAATGAAGCACAGCTCCTTCTGTAACCCTGGTTGCCTGTGCTGGGCTGGATGTTCAAAGGGTCTTCTCTATGCATAATGTAACTGATGCTCCATGAGGTATGTGGGCTGCACTAATTACACAATGAGCTCGAATAGGAAATCCCAGTCATCCAGGAATTCTAGAAGTCGTCATGGACTGGTGTTGTGGTTTAAGACCATCCAGTAACTCAGAATCATGCAGCTGCTTGCTCACCTTGCCTGCTTCTTCCCCTGCTCCACTCCCAGAGTGATGGGAGCATATCCTGCAGCTCCTGGCTCCCACCTGTGCAAGGGGGGGAAGATGTGTGTCAGGGCATGTGTTTGAGGCTGTTCCCAAAAGGGGATATGGAGGCGAGGCAGGGGAGCCCAAGGGGTCAGAAGTATATTTTCACATTGATATTCTGAGCATGCCATGCTGTAGGCTATGGTCCTCGCTGCACTTGGCCTGCGGGGCTCAGCCACCACAGGAGGGCACTGGGCAGTCATGGCCCTATGGCCAGAGCTATAAAAGGTTTTATCAGCTGCTTTGTCTTCTCTGCAGGGCACGAGGTACACTAGATAGTCTATCTGATCAATAGTGAGGAGGCCTTCAGCTTTGCTTGCAGAGAGATCTCTCTCCTCTCCGAGGGGTACAAAACCTCTGTGAAAGTTGTGCCCCTTGCAGACTCCATCACTCCTCTGTGAAGGTAACAAGGCTCACAGGCCACATTCCCTCTCCCACTTCCCAAATCCTGTCCTGCCATTTTGCTCTTGGCGCTCTCTCCCCTCAGCAGTCACCAGGTGACTCTCAGCAATAGCATGAACCTGCCTTGTTTGATCCCTTCCCAATAGGGATGCTGTGAAACTGACAGTTTCTACTTTAAGTGGCTGTGTCCAGGTTATCCCCATCTTCTAGGCTCCCTTCAGGCTTTGCATCTTCTAGTTCAGATGACAAAAACATGGGTTTGGGTTTTAACCCTGTGATGCCCTGAGCCAGCAGCCTTAAGTGTGCAGGGTGTCCTCTCTCCCTGTGTCCTTCAGTGATAGATCCCACCACGCGTGGTCTGAGCAAAGCTCACAAGTAGCACTGAAGGGAGCATTTAAGCCCATTGTGGAGGACAGCAACAGGCTGACAAAAGTGCTTTGCACAATCCCCTGCCAGGAAATGGATGCTCTCTTTTTTGTAAGCTGCAGCCATGGCTTGTGATAAGGAGTCCAAGCAGTGTAATAGGTCACCAGCTCCTCTGCTGCTCCACCATGGATGTCCCTGTGCCGACTCATGCCCCCCTGGGTGTACAGAGAACACGTTAGCTCCAGGCAGCTTTGCTGTATCTTAAAAGATGCTCTATTTTGGCTTGCTGTGAGGTACAAGATAAGAGCGTCCTGTGTCATTTACTGTGGCTCAGCTGGGAAGTAGCAGTTCTTCAGATCTCTGTGGTTGAGTTGTATTTGATCACCTACCAAAGAAATTACTCACAGAAATGACAAAGATGCAGTTTGGTGGAACCCATGTTGTGCTCCTGTCACAGGAGCTGGATGATTCCTCTCTGCAAAGAGGATGTTAACCTTGTC